>NW_021604719.1:6437436-6457003 GCF_004785775.1 Grammomys surdaster
TCTCTCTCTCTCCCTCCCTCCCTCCCTCCCTCCCTTCCTCCCTCTCTGTATGTCTATGTATAAATAAGAAAGTCAAATCTGTGCACAAAAAATCAAATCAAAATTTATGCACAAACATCACTGTCATAAATTAAAAACTCTATTGTCATTTTCAACAGTAAACACATACTTCTCTATTAACAATGAGCAACTCATGGCCACCATCTAGGGCAAAGGCCTTTACTGACATACTGGTATAGAGTAGAATAACTTCCAGACAAGGCATTGAAGTTCTTCATGTTTGCTAAACATTCTGGCCCACTCTACCACTGGATAGACAGAAGTCAGAGGTTTTTTTGCAGTGCTTGAGCAAGATGGAGACCTGGAAATCTATCCTGTGTCCTCTCTTTGGTCATGCTTGGATTACTTGCCCTGTGTATCCTTTATTGTTAAACCACCCCACCTCCTAATACTGTATTTAACACAGTAAGTCTCATGTTCCTGGTTCTTCACATTCTACAGAAAGAAGTACTTAAAAGACAAGACAGCATTTCTTTTATACAATAGACCTTATAGATGATATACAATATCACCAAAACATTAATTTTCCTTGGAAAAGATATGAATGGGAGGGAATGATCTTCTGCATTGTGGATAAAGATGAGGTGGAAAAAGAGCAATGAAGATATGCAGAAGCAGGGAACTTCCATCCAGACACACAATTAGAACCTAGTTTGCAGCAATTGGTCTCTGAAAATAAAGCTAACAGAAACTGCTTCAGCATAATTCCTTGTGGTCCAAGAGTATTTTTCCAATTCATTTCATCTCATCACAGTGTTGGTGGTTCCTCAGAAAATTGGACATAGCATTACCTGAGGACCCAGCTATACCACTCCTGGGCATATACCCAGAAGATTCTCTAACATATAACAAGGATATATGCTCCACTATGTTCATAGCAGTCTTATTTATAATAGCCAGAAGCTGGAAAGAACCCATATGTCCTTCAACAGAGGAACGGATACAAAAACTGTGGTACATTTACACAATGAAGTATTAATCAGCTATTAAAAACAATGAATTCGAGAAATTCTTAGGTAAATGGATGGAACTAGAAAATATTATCCTGAGTGAGGTAACCGAATCACAAAAGAACACACATGGTATTCACTCACTGATTATTGAATATTAGCCCAGAAGCTTGAAATACCCAAGATTCAACTCACAGACCACATGAAGTTCATGAAGAAGGAAAACCAAGTGAGGGTGCTTTGGTCCTTCTCAGAAGGAGTAACAAAATACTCAAGGGAGCAAGTATGGAGATAAAGTGTGGGACATAAACTGAAGGAGGGGCAGTCTGGAGACCATTCCACCTGGGTATCCATTTATCCCATGTGCAGTCACCAAAGGTAGATGCTGATGTGGATGCCAGGAAGTACATGCTGATAGGAGCCTCATATAGCTGTGTCCTTAGAGGTCTGCCAGAGTTTGACATATTCAGAGACAGACGCTCACAGCTAACCATTCAACTGATCAAGGGATTCCCAATGGAGGAGTTAGAGTGAAGACTGCAGGGGCTGAAAGGGTTTGCAGCCCCATGAGGAGAGCAACAATACCAACCAACCAGAGCTTCCAGGGTCTAAACCACCAGCCTGGGAGCACTTATGGAGGGATCCATGGCTCCAGCTGTATATGTAATGGAGGATGGCCCTGTCAGGCATAGGTGGGAGAAGAGATCCTTGGTCTCATGAAGACTGGATGCCATGTGTGGGGGAATTCAATGGTGGAGAGGTGGGAGTGGGGGAAGTAGGTAGGTAGGGGCACATCTGCAGAGAAGCAGGAGGACGGGCGATGGAATAGGGAGTTCCTGGGCAGGGGGTGTGGGGTTGGAATGAGGTAAGGGGATAACATCTGAAATGTAAATAAAATATCCAATAAAAATAAACAAAAAAATTTGTCATAATTTTGTTTATAGCTTTGCATTTGTAAGTCTTTGGATATAGAAGTACAGGATCCTCCCAGTCATTTTATAAATAAAAAAGATTGTCTTGTTGTATGAAGTCTGTGTTTTTCAGGTGATTAATTTGTTTTTAAAATACATTGTGTAATAGGGTCTTTGAATACAACATTTTCAAAAACAAAATGATTTTTAAATAATACAAATAAAGATATTCATTCACGGAATACCACCTCTTTGGTGATTCAGGGATTATTTTTTCTCTTATATACACTTTCTAAAGTCACATATCCCTGCCAGGATCTTACTGAATTTCAGGAAAAATATATTCCTTCATGAATGACTACTTTATAGAACCATTCTCCCACTGACTTTTGTTACCTAGGTACAATTATGAGTGCTTAGTATTTTCCAGGTACAGCAGCTAGTATATGGTTCTTAAGGCAATGGGATAATATCCTATTAATACCTTTCAAAGCAAAGCAACTTCCATTTGGAAATTTAAGTCTGGACTATGTATTCATTAGCAATCCTTTTCCACTTGAAGCTTCTCTTGGGGACTCCCTGCTTGCCTTCACCTTGCACAAATGGAGAATAAATGACTTATAAGAGGTGCATGGGACAATGGGGTAGAAGATGAGCAGATGTGTTTTGTAGTGCTATTTGTTTGACCTAGTCTTCCTTTTTCACCTCATGATAAAAATAGTTTTCTAAGTAATGATAATATTGTTCCATTACTTTGAGACCTCTTAAAAATAGATAATTTCAATATTTACTTTCTAATGAAGCATGAACACACTCTAAAACAAAACTGTCTGTTGCATGCTCATTTGAACTATGCGATTTCTTTTCAGGAGAATTTTTTTTAACTCAGAAGAAATAACTTGGTGCAAAAATAGTTTTGATAATTTTGAGAATAATGTAATGAATAATACTTACCCATAAGACTACATGGACGTACCAAAGAAAGAAATAGGCTAAGGGAAAGTTGCTTAGATGATGCAAATATAAGCTAAAGAATAAGAAAAAAGGATTAGTAATCAGTGAGTCAGTTTTTAATTAAAAATAAAAATTCATGAGATCCTGTGCAAGCATTAAAGTACAGAAAGCTAATATTTGTTCATAAAATCATCTCAATGAAAGTTGAATGAGGAATATTAAACTATTAGACCACTTATGAGATAGAGCAAAAGAGTTCATTTAATTCCTTAATAAATGAAAATGGAAAAAGTCCTGTGAAAAGCACAGATGAACAATAAGTTCCTTGTGAAAGAAACACTGATGAACAATGGAGTAGAAGATCAACAAATATATTTTGTAACATGATGGTCATTAGATTGCAGTTGTTATCTTTGAAAGAATATGAATTTCTTTTTTTTATTGGTTATTTTGTTTATTTATATTTCAAATTTTGTTCTCCTTACTGATCTTCCCTTCACAATCCCCTCATTCCACCCCCTCCTCTTTGATTCTAAGAAGGTGCTCCCCTGCCATCCACTCCTGCCACACCTCTCTAGCATCCCCCTATGCTGGGGCATTGAGCCTCCACTGGACCAAGGGCCTCCCTTCCCATTGATGCTAGGTAAGGCAGTCATCTGCTACACATGTAGCTGGAGTCACAGACACATCCATGTATACTCTTTGGTTGGTGGTTTAGTCCATGGGAGCTCTGAGGGGTCCAATTAGTTGATATTGCTGTTCTTCCTATGGGTTTAGAATCCCCTTCAGCTCTTTCAATACATCCCCTAACTCTTCTACTGTGGCCCCCGGGCTAGGCCCAATGTTTGACTGTGAGTATCTGCATCTGTCTCAGATGCTGGTGGGGCCTCTCAGTACAGTCACACCAGGCCCCTGTCTGAGAACACTTCTTAGCATCAGCAGTAGTATGTGGGTTTGGCATCTACAGATGGGATCACAAGTTGGAGCAGTCTCTGGATGGCCTTTCCTTAAGTATTTGCTGTATTCAATAGCCATGAAGCCCAGCTGGTCTTTCATGGTTGTGACTTAAGTGTAAAATGTCCTCTACAGAGTTGCATGTTCCAACACATGCTCACTAGCTGATGATGTTTGGAAAAGTTGAGAAAACTTTAAAGATTAGAGCATTCAGGAAGAAGTGGATCAGAGGGAATGTCCTCGAGGTTTTAGAGCGCCGTGCCACTTCCCCTTCACTCTCTGATTCCTGAGAATGGATACAGTGTGTGAGTAGCCAAGCTATTGATACTTCCACTATGTCTTTCCTGCCAGCTGTAATGTGTTCCTACCATGATGAACTGTATCCTTATGGAACTGTAAGTCAAAATACATCTTTTATCTCCTTATGGTTCTGTTGGCAAAACTGTTCTATACTCTTCATTAAATTCATCCTTTTGATGCTCCCCTGGATGTGTATGTTGCATTCTGATTGCTACTCACTGTAAATCTCCCTCAATTCCTTTACTATCCTCTTGTCTACAAGCTCCTTTCTGTCTTTCATTGTTTTTGTTTTGTTTTGCCTAGCTGTCTGAGTAAAAGTGGATTTGGGCTACCCTTGGGAGCCTAGAGGCACCAGCTACACAGAGTTACCTATTTTCTACAAAATTGTAGACAATTTCTGCCTCTCCTCTGTAATATATCAGTATCCTAGTGATTCCTTTCTGGGTCCTTAATTGACTGTTGACTATCCTAGTCATAAACAGGTCCACTGCAGACAGCCATAGCTATCATGAGAGAAATCATGATCATATTGCTTGAAGAAATTCTCCTGAACTTTCTCTTGTCTATGTCTATCTTGTTTTTTGGGCCTTGTGGGAAAAGTATAAATGTCTTGTTTATGGATTACCACTCAATAGTTGCTTATACCCAGTACCTTGAGCAGCTTATGTGTCTTGGTATCCTCTATCCTTCTGCCATTCATTGCAAAAAGAAGCTTCTTTGACCAAGGCCAAGAGTAATGTGCATCTGGGAGTATAAACACAGATTTTTAAAAGCCAGCTTGAAAGCACAATAATTTAGCTAAATAACAGTAGTAATTTTTTCTTTCTGGGATAAGACCTCCTCAGCCATGGGGTTTGAGCTGAATTTACTGAGCCTGAAAAGTCTCTTATGACACTTGTCTCTTACCCAGTGAGAGAATTGTTGGTCAAATTCATAATAATTTGCTACAACTATACCAGTGAGAAAATCTTACCTTAGAAGTTAGTATTGGAGTTTGTAGGGTTCAAAGCTAGATAAAAACCTTGATGCCTTTTCTTTCAAATCAATTTGCATAGCACCTATCAACGCTAAGTTAGCCAGTAGAAAGGAAGCCCAAGCTTAGTTGAAACTTGCTTTGTCTGAATCTTTCAATGAAGGTGTGTGTTTTCATAAGCAATAGAATCTTATCAAAAATCTTTGTAACCAAGGGGAAGAGCAAGAGTCTGTATTATTAGGGCAGCAGATACTCATGGCTTCCTTAACCAATGGCTATAAGGAGGTGATATATCTTAGACTGAGCTTTTTATTCAGTAGCCCCAGAGGGAGGGCATTTCTCAGTGAATTTAAAATGCTTTTATGATTTCCTCAAAGATTAAAAATGGAACTAAAATATGATTTGGCTAGTGTAGTGCTGGCTGCTTAAATGAAGGAAATGAAGTCAGAGTGAATCACAGATCCCTGTATTCTTCATCCATATTATACCACTATTCACATCATTGAAGATATGAACCACTTAGGCACACATCAAAACGGATGAAGTTTGGATATACAATGGACCATGGTTCAGCAACGAGGAACAATTAACTTATTTCATTTTCAAGACAATGTGCATAATTGGAGTGTTATGTAAAGTGAAATAAGCCAGAAGCAAACAAATACAATTGAATATGATGACCTGAAAGTAAAAGAGGGACAAGAGAGAAATGAGGAGAAGAGACCAAAGGAAAGAAAATGAGAAAGGAGAGTAGACTTGACCAAAGCACAACACATCCACAAATCTGGTGATTTCATACCATTAGGAAAAATATATGGAGGAAGTCATGTGATGGATTCATATTAGATCTGTTAGGAATCACACAGTAGATTACCTTGTTTAGAGAGCTTCTGATCTAACGGTTTTCCTGAGTGAGAAGCCAAATCTGGTAATCTATGAACTACCTCAGAAGTTAAGATAAAAATTCACTCATCCTTCCATTCTCTTCACATGCCCCTAATTATATTCCCTATTCTAATTATTCTTGTTTTATTTCTGAACATTAGAATTTTCTGAGTTGGTATGGTGATGGAAAATTCAGAGTTCCTCTGTGCCAAGTAGAAATAAGCCCCTTGGGAAAACTTTGTCTTAATAATATTTCCCAAAGCAAATATTATTTTTTCAGTACAAATTATAACTTTCCATTTTTGAATAAGCTGATTGTTCCTTAAATCTCCAAATTCCATAATTGTAAATTTTATAACTTTGAAGAAGAAAAACTTTTCTTCTGAAGTTATTTCCTATAAAGTAAAGAAACAGCAAAAGGGGAGAACAAAAAGTCAGACTGTCAGGAATAGAACTGATGTCAAAGACAACAAATCATGGACCAGTTTCCTTCCCTAAGATGGTAGCTGACAGAACTGAGCTCTATCTGTTCTGTGATCTGAGGTTGAAGAGCCAATGTTATTATCCTCTTTGAATGGGCAATGGATAGTTATGAAACACTGAAATTTCATACTGCTTTGGTTAGTTGCACTGGTTTATTATAATCAACCAATCAATACTCATTCCCAAATGAGTAAACATCATCTTTCAAGTATATTTACAAAAGGGAATCTCCTCTAGACATAAATAAAAAGATCATCATGGAAATTAAAATTAAAACTCAAATGATTTATCACTTCACATAGGTGGGGTGTCTTTTATGGGTGAGAGAGAATTGCTAGAAAAAACAGAGAGAAAGATACATCATGCCCACTGTTGGTGGAAACAAAAAATAGAACAGGCACTATGGAAAGTATTATATAAGTTTCTTCTCATTCTTCTCCCAAATATGAATGACATATGACCTAGAAATTCCTCTTCTGAGTGTATATGAAAGGAAATGAAGTCAGTACCTTATAGAATTATTGAAATTCTTGTTAGACTCATAGCATACAACATAGGGATACAACACAATTATAAACAAGCTAATGAACAGGAAAATGTAATGTTTTATTACATTCTCCATATTGTATATTTTGATAGTTTACAAACCAGGTATTCTATTTATAATGAAGTAGTGTATATAAAAGAATGAAATTTGTACAGCAAAATATTATAAAACCCCAAAAAACTTCTGTCTTAGTTTATATTTCTGTTGCTGTAATAAAAGATCATGACTAATTTGGAAAGTACAGCATTAATTCAGCTGGCATATCTTTTTCACCATCTACCAGTGAGGGAAGCCAAGGCTGGAACTGGAGGCAGGAATTAAAGCAGAGACTAAATTAGAGTACTGCTTTTCGGGTTGCTTGTCCATGACTTTCTCACCCTTCTTTCTTATACCACCCAGGGCCACCTAGCCAAGAGTGAAATTGCCCAGAGTTGGCTTTGATTTCCAACATCAGTCGTAAATCAAGAAAATGAACCACAAAGTTGCCTACAGTCCAGTTAGATAAAAGCAAATTCTTAATTGATGTTCCAGTTCCCAAATGTTTCTAGTTGTGTCATGTTGACAAAAAACTAACCAGCACACATTCCTATTTGCAACAACCTGGGTGAATATTATTCTAGCTAAATGAAATATGCCAGACACAAAAAGAAAAAAAAATTACTGCATATTCATTTTTGTACGTGGAATCTGGAGGAAAACATGACCCAATATAAGACCAATAGTTTCCATGGCTGAGGTTTTAGAGAGTTGTTGCAAAGTGTGCACAGTACAGTTGTACTTATGCAGGTCAAATTCATCTATAGATTTTAAAGCACAATATATAGAGAGAAGGTGATAGTATTTATTATGGACATAAAAGTTATAATACAAGTAGATCTCAGTTATGTTTATCATACAAAAAGATAAGAGAAAAGGACTAGGTAAGTATTTGAAATGTAGGATGTATTAATTGACATGACTATAAAATAATTCTACTAAATATATCCATGAAAATATTTTATTATACACATTAAATACCTACAGCACAGTTACATTACAAACAAAGACATTATCTACTCCAAAAACCATTGTTTGAGTGGTATCAGAATTGTTCTTGCTATCCCAACTCCCTGAATGTGTATATACTGCTCTGAAAGTCTGGGTTTGAAAGGTTTTAGTAATTATTTTAGTAAATTGTCTTTCCTCTAATGCTAACTGAAAAATAGTGGCAATTTTACATGAAATATTTCTCATATAAGATTTATGTGAAAAATTGATAGCTTTTCTATAGACAAGCCAGATATAATTTACATGAATCCTGTTCCTAAAAACACAAAATAGATCTTATAGTATACATCCTAGAATGTAGAAAACGAACTACAAAAATAACAGAACAAAATTATAAAACTTTACAAAAATGTAAACTTTATTAAAATGCTATACTATGTTTTCAAATGGGAGGACAAAACATGTTAATTGCCCACATTTTTATAATAAAAAACATCATAGGTATACAATCCAAAATGAAATGCCATTAAATGCTGTTAAGCTCAAAATATTATATAGGCAAAAATATCTGACAGCACAGCAAAAATAAAAATATAAAATAAAAATAAAACATATAAAAAGTAAAATGACATGTGAAACGCAAGCAATGTGTGTGTGTGTGTGTGTGTGTGTGTGTGTGTGTGTGTGTTTGTATTGGGACCTTTAAGTGTTGTTAGCTGTTAAAATCTGTACATGTATTAAGAAGAAATAGCAGAATATCAAGGCTAACATAAATATATTCATCAGTTAATTTTGTGACATGTGTAGCATATCAAGATAGGGAAATGAAGAGTTTCCACAACAGATTTTATAAAATGGAAAAAATCAAGTCACAAGCCTGAAAAATAAATAATCCTTTAAACAGAAGTGGCAGCTACACTCTCTAATCTACGGGTTGGGAGGATTGAGAGTTCAAGGTCGGCCTATGATACTTAGCAAAACCTTGTCTCCAAAGTGAGCCCAAGTTCAGAATTAGAGTTAGAATTAGAGTTTCAAGATTACAATAAAAATTTAAAATTATAACATTTAACAGAGGAAGAGATGTTTATGGTATTTGTAGAAAAGCATTTTCATACATAAAATCAAACAAATACACTTACAATCCCAAATTGGAAAGATTAAGGGAGTTTTTGGTTTTTTCCATCTAAATACACATAAATTACATCAAAAGGAAGCATGCATCACAAGCAAAATAAAGACCTACCTTGAAATGCAACTTTGAAACAGACCAAGAAAATGAATGCCAAACTGAGGGCAGTAAATTTTCATCTGCAAGCAATGGAGAATCATAAAAGGTTTTTGACAAGAAGAGCAAAATGATCAAAGATGCTTTTTAACAATGGAATGTGTTCAGTCACATACAGAGTGAATCAGAGTGGCAGTGTTAAGCCAGAGAGGGAGGAGGGGCTGTGAACCAACTGTTCAGTTGGAGACAAGATCAAGTAGGAAGCAGTTACAATACTCAGGGAACAAAAAGCAATAGGCACTTTGTAACCACAGGAAAATGAAAATCCAATCTCAGAATCTGAGACTCAGACTAGGTAGAATGATAGTGTTTATTGAATGTCAATATTTATTACGAAGTCTGACTTTCCTGTGGGCACAGGAAATGTGAGGAGATGTGCTCCTTCAATGATGCTGGTGCACTTCCTTGATCCTCCTATATCTTCTGACTTACCACATACATAGCTTGAGGGGGTGCCTCCATTGGTCCAGTCACATCTAATCAGGAGGTCAGTGCATCAGGTAGACATGTCTGTATAACGTGCATGCTGAAAAATATTGTTTCAGTAGTCTGAATTGACCAGACTGCACAAAATAGGAAATCCCATTTTTATGACTGGATTTTGCTGAGTACATGTGGGGCTTTTTGTTGTGGTGGTTTATTGTTATTTGTTTGGTTGTTTGGATTTTAGCTTGTTTTAGAGCTTGATTGTATAAACCATGAATTAATTTGACCAAGTATTTTACACTAATTTCATTAACATCTACTTTCATTTTAGCAGCTAAAATCTAGGCAGTGAGGTCAGATGTGACTGTCCCTCGATGAGTATTCTGGACACCATGACTTCAGTGAACTTTTCTGGCTGACAATAGCTTGCACACATTTTCATGCATTTCTGTGTTGAGACAGTATTTTTCATGAAACTCCACTAGAAGGAGCTCAGAGTTGGCTTCTCTTGGACTTCATCCCTGTGTTTTGTGACTTTGCTTATTGTATTTTTGGAGCCATCTCAGTGGTAATCTCTAAGTGTAATTTAACCATTTTACTGAGCCCGGTGAATCTTTTCAGTGAATCACTGAGATTGAGAGTAATCTTGGGGACCCTTGACACAGAACAGTCATGCTGATTAAGGACTACTCTCTGATAGAAATTCATTTTGTAGTATCACTCGTCAAGAAACTTAATAAGAAATCAGACACAGAAGAAACAAAGGGCACACAAATTAAAAACCTAAAGGTTGATGACAAATAGACAGGCCCTCAGGTAGAGAGATAAATGATGTGGGGGAAGAGAGAGTTTCACAAAGGATGAAAATTAAAATTGGTGGTTACATTAAGGCATCTGAAAACTAATTACAAGAAGAAAATAGTTTCACTAAAATGATAAAGAATTTTAAAAAGATTTAATAATCAATAGCATATGATCCCTCTAAGAGTACACAATCTGTACAATTTATAGGCACAATGGGAAATGTCCAGAGTCTAAATGAGAATTGTAAAGTGTTAATTTTTGTTTGTTACGGAAGATTAATGTGATGTATAATCAAACAACAAAATTTTTGTGCAATTGCTGCTCTATAGTAACTCATATGATTTCTATGCTCCCAGATATCACACTGGTAGTTATAAGGTTCAATTTATTTTTATACATTTTTCTTTAGGGTTGCTTTAAAAAAGAATGCTAATTTATGAATGTTTCTTGAAATATAAATTACTGCACATTTGTAATGAGTTATTTTCTTTCCATTTATGTATAAATAGAAATCCCAATAAAGCAAAATAATAAAAAATCTGAAAATACACTTTTTTCTATCATCTTAAATTAATGAACTCTTGATGTATGTAAGTAATGTCCAAAGGACATAAATACATTTGTTTTTGTCACTTTAATTAATGAACATTTAATGTAATGTACCAAGTACATATCCTTAGATTATATGGCTGTTTCTACTATTGTTTGTAAATACTTGGAGTTATTGAAGGAACTTTTTTTTTTCATTTTGTATCAGTATATTAGTAGGAATCATTCTAATTAGGTTAGAATTAACCTCAAGTACCAGCCATCCCCACTCAGAGAGTTCTCAGGCAAGCCCCTAGTTAAGATTGTAGCAACTAAGGAGATTGATCCTAATCATTTTCTTCTGAGGAATTGAAAAATGACTATTTCCCTTTTATATCAATGTGTTTTACAAAATCTGAATCAGATCATCACAAGTGATAGCACATGTAGGAAATGTTAACTCTTCTGCCAAATTCTGAATATTTGGAGAGACAATGAAGCACGTGGTCAGGATTATCGTTCATTTTCCTTTTATTTTTGATAGTCTTCTTATAGTGGCATGAAAGTTATCACCTCTAAAACTCCCTTCCCATTAACTGGAACCCTGATAGCTCCAGAGCCATGCTTGAGAATGCTCCACTCAATAGAAATAAATGACCAGAGTAAAGACTCACCTTGTGAAGTCAAGGTGAAAACTCTGAACGCTCAAAAGTGAGTTGCTTCCAAGTACCTTCATAAAACAAACTGGCCGATTTCAAATTAGACCCATTTGCAGAGAGCAGCTCTTCAGTTTGCAACACAACAGTGAAAATCCTCTGTCACTGAAATACATTAATTGTGAGAAGATGTTTTTAAAAGCAATAGCAAAACTGCCAAGTAGTACAAAGTAGAAAAAAACGGTAAACAGATATGTGCAGACAGCAGCCTACTAAAGCAGTGTCCTATAAATCAGGGCGGAGCTTTATTTGCTGTACATGTTGATACAGTCTTAAAATTTAGTGGGCCTTGAAGGAACAAGTGTTAAAGGCATATGGCCATAATAACAAAGTAAATCTACCAATGTCTTCAAAATCAAGAATCAGTTATAACTCAAGAAGAAATGCAACATCAACATATATTTCTTGTGACAGCTACAGGTTAGAGGTTTAATTTTTCTGAGAAAAAAAAATACTGTGTACCTTTAATAGTTTCTTCTTTATCATCAAAGGCAAGGTCTGCAAATGATATTAGAGTGCGTAGCACTTTAAAATATATAGAGTGTTGTACACTTGACATTAGTAATCATCTCTTCAAAAATGTTCCACAGATTAAAATTTGCTAATGCTTAAGTGTAGAATTGGTCTGGAGAATCAAAAGTTGTTCATTTCTGAAAAGTTTTTATTCATGAGAACAAGTTACTCTGACCATCTGAGACAATTTTGCTACATATTGGTGTTTTTAAATTCTCAAGTACTGGCCATTCCAGCGTTCTTCCTGTATGTAGGCTCCCTTGTGGTCAGGAAGTCATGGTGGGAGACTAGTGCCTAGTATTTGTGGATCCTGAAAACCTCCTTAAGCTGCAGTTGCTGTGCCTGCCTCCTGGGACATTCAGTAGCTGGTCCAGACACCTACCAGGTATCTGTATGCTCAGCCAAATCTGTATAACTGAAAATCAAAACTAAGAGCCAAGGATGGTAAAGGCCAAGGAGACTCTATCAAAGGATGCAGGCCTTGCCAGGGACCAGTGCGCCTTCCATTTCCAACTGTGCCAGGAGCAGAGCCTCTGCTTTGGATCCAAACCCACAGTCCACACATCAGTTGCAGCTCAACCTCCAGGAGTTCTGACACATCCAGGATCACAGAATCACAGACTCATAGGAAGGACAGCCTCCAGTCAGAGACAGGGGGGCCAGATAACCCCAGAGATAATCAGATGGAAAAGGCAAGAGGCAAGTGCAAGAACATAAGCAACAGAAACCAATTTGTTTTGGCAACAACAAAACCCAGTTCTCCCACCACAGCAAGTCCTGTATACTCCAACACACTTATAAATCACGATTCAGATCTAAATTTTAATTTCATGAAGATGATAGAGGACTTAAAGAAGGACATAAATAACTCCCTTAAAGAAACATAGGAAAACACAAGCAAACAAATAGAAGCCCTTAACCAGGAAACACATAAATTCCTTAAAGCAATACAGAACACAATAAAACAGGTGAAGGAATTGAACAAAACCATCCAGGATCTAAAAATGGAAATAGATACACTGAAGAAAACACAAAGGGAGATAGCCCTGGAGAAGTAAAACCTAGGAAAGAGAACAGGAGTCATAGATGATAGAAAAGAGAATCTCAGCTATAGAAGACATCTACACAACAGTCAAAGAAAATACAAAAAAGCAAAAAAACTCCTAACTCAAAACATTCAAGAAACCCAGGACACAATGAAAAGACCGAACCTAAGAATAATAGGTATAGAAAACCAAATAACCCTATTAAAAAAATTAGGGTACAGAGCTAAACAAAGAATTCTCATCTGAGGAATCTTGATGGCAAAGAAACCCCTAAAGGAATGTTCAACATTCTTAGTCATCAGGGAAATGCAAATGAAACAACCCCGAGATTCCACTTTATACCATTCAGAATGGCTAAGATCAAAAATGCAGGTGAGAGAAGATGTTGTCTGGGATGTGGAGAAAGAGGAACACTCCTCCATTGATGGTGTGACTGCAAGCTGGTAAAACCACTTTGGAAATCAGTCTGGTGGTTTAGCGGGATACCATCCCACTACATTTATATAAAGCTCAGCAACTGGGCAGGATGAGAGGTAGGTAGAGTGAGGAGAGGAAGAGGAGAAGGAAGAGGATGGATTGAAGGGAGAGGGGAAAATATCGGTGGATGTACATGTGTAGTCTGAGGTAGTTGTAACATCTAGGTTAGGTATGGGGTAACACGTCTAATTGTGTGGGCTTCTTGTTATTTGAGCATTACCAAATATATAAAGCTATTGGATAATGTTTAAAAATAAATAAATAAATTCTCAAGTACTTATTTGTGGATTTTTCTTATAGATACTTAAAGTTTGCTAGTGCCACACACTGAACTTCAGTCCAAGTATCCTACAAGAGAGAGGAAGTGTAGGAAACAGCAAGTATCAACTTGAAGAAAGTTTCAGTGGGAGAAATTTCTGCTGCTGAAGCATGATGAATTGATTTCAGAACCCCCATCTATCAGGTAAAAGCCATGTGGTGGCACAAGTTTGTAACCGTAGCACTAGAGGGGTGGGGGCTAAGACAAGATCTCTAGAGTTCTTTGGCTACACAAACCAGCTGAAGTGTTTACTGCTAGGTTCAAGAAGACAGTTTGCTAAAAGCATAATAATATGAAGAGCAATGGAGAAGTAAGATGATGATGGTAATAATAACTAACTAACAACAACAATAATAACAATGATACTACTACTAATAATAATAATAATAACAATAATTAATAATAAAAGCTATGGAAGAGGAAGGCACCTGACACAAATGTCAGGTCCCCATGTGCATAAAGGACCCCCTTGTACATGCATGTATATGCTCACTTAAGCATGTACATATGTACATATAGCACAATAACGCATTTACGCACTCATAACTTTTCCCATACTAAACAAAGCAAGCAAACAAAAACAAACAAACAAACAAAAACATTTTAAAATCCTAAATGGAGCCAGTTGTTGTGCTACATACTGGTAGGATTTGCTGAAGAAGGCAGAGGCAGGCCTGGGCTACACATTTGACACCCAACCAATGGACAGAAGCTGCTGATTCCTGTGCTTTAATTAGGGAAAAACTGGAAGAAGCTTCTGGTCCTATAGAAGGACCAGAAGTCTCAATTAACCTGAACCCCTAAGATCTCTCAAACACTGGACCACCAACCAGGCAGCATATACCAGATGATAAGAGGCCCCCAACACATATACAGCAGAGGACTGCTAGGTCTGGGTTCAGTCAGAGAAGATACACCTAACCCTCAAGAGACTGGAGGCCAGCCCCATAGAGTGGAGATGGGGATAGAGGATGGGGACATCTTCATGGAGACCGGAGGGTAAGAAGGAGGGATGAAATGGGGAACACTCAGAGAGTGGACCTGGAAGGGTATAAAATCTGGAGTGTAAAAAAAAAAAAGATTAAATAAAATTTTAAAAATAAATAAATAAAATAAAATCCTGAATGGAATTTTGGTACAAACCAAGGGGATAAACCATACACTATAAATTGAGCCCAGCATTTGCCTATGACTAAATGTTTCTTAGCAATCACTAGCATATAGAAAACTAATTGCTACATTGATAAACCAATCCTCCATCCCTCCTCTCCTCTCAGTCCCTCCTCTCACCTCCCATCCCAGCCCCCCATCTACTCTTCCTCCTTTTCACTTCAAAAAGAAAAGAAAAAAGAAAAAAAAAGGCAGCCTTCCCATGGATACCAACCAGCCCTAGCATATCAAGTTGCCTTAAGTTGAGGCACATTGCATCCTCTTCTATTTAGGCTGACTGAGTCAACCCAGTAAGAAAAAAGGTCACAAAGGTAGGCAACAGAGTCAGAGACAGCCTGTGTTCCCACTGTTAGGAATCCCACATGAAGAATGAACTGCACAACTGTAACATATGTGTGGATAGCCTAGGTCAGTTCTATGCAAAAAATTAACATTAGAGAGTAGGTGGAAATTAATATTAAAATAGATTATTAGTACCCCATTGGCCATGTGTAAAGATATCTGCAAGAGTTTGGTTGTTGTTCTTGTTTATCGTGAAAGAAACTAAACATAGGTAGCTAAGAAAACTAAGATCATGTTCTAACATGATCTGAGCCCAATATTCCTTTTTAAAGAATAGTATTACTGCCAACATATTTGATGAGTCTGACAGACAATTCAATATTTATTTGGAATATCTTTTAAAGGCAAGAATTTATTTAAATTGTATTTATAAATAACTTCCATGAATTTAGTCATCTGATGCAAATTTTCTGAGTCAGGTTTTCAGAAATTTGGGGTACTTATTTTGTACTTCTGATAAGATACCTACTAAACCCAAATCGGTAAATATTGCCTCTCATTTTAGGAATATCTCTGTGTTCCTGTCAAAACAAAGCCTAAATTACTGTGCACATAAGGAGAATAGCAATGAGAGTACACAGGAGTGATTGGATTTTGAAGTCTGTAATTATTTTCCCTTCCTCTTCTCACCACCCTCTAGCAGAAACAATATGCTGGAAAGCATGTTATTTGCCTTTTATTTGTCAATTAAATCATCCTAGATTCTTTTTCTCTCAGTACCTTTACTTTCTGGAAGATACAAAAATGTGGTTCCCAAGCATCTGGTCTGAGGACTCGTGGAAGTGTTGCAGGAGGCTCTGTGATAATAGCCAATAATTATAACACCTCACTGAGGGCAGTGTTGCTCCCAATTACCACTGGCTCCAAGAAGTCGTTGCTTGTATAACTGGATAGCCAATTAGTTCCGGAAGTAGATAATGAAAAATGCATTCAATTACAACTGACATGGCTTGTTCCAGCAAATGTGGAAAGTACTGATAAATGGCATCCAAGAGTTCTTGACCTGACACTTCTTAGTAACTGTCATTTCTGGAAAATTACTACCTACAATGAGATGACAGTTTAGCTGCCCTTTCAGTTAGGTGTGGTCATGTAACTAGTTATCATATGAGAATGGGAGAACTGGTCGTTTCCACACCAGAATTAAACCTTTAAATAAGTGGTTGCATGGTTTCAGCGTACTTTTCATTCTTTGGCTCATTAGTACAGTGATGAGGAGAGTAACTTTGGAAGATGGTCAGAGGTGTCTGAGACACAAAGATGGTTCCTTCAATAACTACGAACAATTCCACTTAGCTATCAGTTGATAAAAGTGATTTTTTTAATATCCCAGATATATTTTAGCTACAGTAACTTAAGCTGCATTCATTAATACTGCAGAACAAGAAATCAGTAAAAGGAGTCTACCAACAACACCCACTAGATACTGAAAATAATACAGACCAATGGAAGTTCTCATGGTTGTTTATAGAAATAAACAAAGGTACAGACATATGAGAAGTAATTTATCAGTTTCTTATAAAGGAAAAATTCTTCATAGCATTTTATTAAATAATTTTACTTCTTTTCCTTTGATCAGGTAAATATAAAAAGACATCTATGCAACACCCGTCTATAGATTTTTATAGCTTTAGCAATAATAGAAAAAATTGGAAATGACCAAAATTCCCTTAGGTAAGTGAGTCTACTTTTACACATTCACCTACTGACCTATATTTTGTACCATACCAATTTGTACAGAATTCTAATGTATTTATAAAGTCAACATAATAAAAAGAAATGATCTATCATTACACAAAGAAACATGAAAATGATAAGCACATCCTGATAAGTTGATAAAGTCAACATGTAAAGTGGACATTACTTTCTAATGCCATTTATGTGATATACTGGGAAAACAAAATTTTGAGGCAGTCTAAGAGATAGCCTTCACTAACACTCTGGGATAGGAAGGAACAATAAGAAGCTCATAACTAAGTATGTTTAAGACAGTGAAAATATTCTGCATGACTCTAGAATAGTGATTATCAGTATTTATACATTTTTCCTAACCCTTAGACCTGTCCACCTCAGAATATACTTTCATATAAATATCATGGAAATTAGTTATAATAATGTAAGACTTTCAGGTCATCAACTGTAATATTCAATTTCTTAGTAAAAGATGTCAGAGGAAACTGTGCACTAGAGTGGAAAGTCAGGAGGGCATGGAGTTCTCGTTCTCATACTTTCTGGTATATATTTCTATACTGATAATTGGTCAGGAGGGCATGGAGTTCTCGTTCTCATACTTTCTGGTATATATTTCTATACTGATAATTGGCCAGAAAGGCTGTCTTAAAAGCCTTCATTGCATTTGTTTATAATAACACACACACACACACATACCACACAGACACACACACACACACACACACACTACACACACACCTTCATGCACAGCGGTCTGCTCTTTAGATAAAGAGCTAAATACTCACAATGTTTTAATTAACAGTGAGAAATGATTAAGTAGACTAAAGAAAGCATGAAGAGAGAGAATCAAAGCATTAGGGAGGACACACAGTGAGACACACATCACACAGGCTTAGGCAAGAAATAAGAGGCAAAACAAATTGTACTGGGTGGCCATCTCACTAATTCTTAATGCTTCTCATTTGCAAAAATGCCAAACCCCTTAGTGCTCCTAGATACTCAAAGATAATTAAATTTCTTTGAACTTTTCTTTAACTGTAGTCATTTAAGCTTCCAATTCTTTCATATAGTATTTAAGAATATTTACCATGATTTTTTTTTAGAAATATTGCCTCGACTATACAGTTTTCTTATTCACAGTATAAAGATGAGAGACCCTGCCTGAATGTGTCTATAAGTTGCATAATTTATATTTAAACTTCAGGGATCTCACCTTAGACTTTACTCTTGATATCTATTTGTTACCACCAGCAATCACTGAGCTTGTGGGAAAAGATTTGGTTATTTCAGTGGTTAATTTTGATGGTCAACTAGACTGGATCTAGGATCAACCAAGAGATATGCCTCTGCACAGGTCTACGAGGGTTTCTTCAGCAAATATCAAATGATGTGAGGATATTTTCTCCAGTAGTACCTTCTGGTGGACTACCTGTTTACAGAGGTTCTAGGAAAACTTAGTGCTGCTTGTTTTTTACTTGATGATGGTCACTGTATCTGTCTTCGCATTTCTGTGGCTTCCAACTTTTGATGGACGGATCATGGTCTCTATATTACAGATATGGCACTAGGATTTCTTATAGCTATAACTATTTTATCTAAAAATGGATAATTTGGAATCCACTATAATGTGTGAAAGACAGGCAATTCAAGGGAAGTATAGTTAGGATTTTCACAGTCTGTGGAATTTAATGGTCTAAATTTGAAGGAGAGAAACATTATCAGAAAAGTATTTGGGGTTTTGAATAAGATTCTGAATGCCAAAACTGTACGCCAAAGACAAATGCCATTTACTTCTGTTGATTAGGCAGTTGACACAAATTAACAGATGCATAGAGTCTGTGGGCTCTGTGATTTGCTCACCCTTTCCTAGAGCTGTAAGGTTGGTTCTGGGTGATTTGTGTGGCTTGTGGTTTCTTTTTTGAACAGTTGTTTATGTTCAGTTTCTCTGCTGTCTTAATACATGAATTTTGTAGGGTTTTTTTGATAATTCTTTTTGTAAGTGTACAGAGTGCTTTGAACAAGTAGATTGCTTTTCCTGCTGTGTGTCAACCAAATCATTCCCTGATAAGACATCAAAAATACACTGCTTTAAGCACAAAGGATTAAAATAAACTAAGGCTATTTGATTTTTAAAACCATACAAAAATGTAGTTAGAAATAAAGAATAAGAGACAGATAAATAGGCATGTAGGCAGAGTGGAAGGAAGGAAGGAAGGAAGGAAGGAAGGAAGGAAGGAAGGAAGGA
>NW_021604719.1:6457013-6523167 GCF_004785775.1 Grammomys surdaster
GGAAGGAAGGAAGGAAGGAAGGAAGGAAGGAAGGAAGGAAGGAAGGAAGGAAGGAAAGAAGGAAGGAGATGCATAAAGACGAACTCAGGACATCAATGCTTAATCCAGGGATTAAACTCCAAATGAAATCTGAATTATTCTCAAAGATTCTAATTGCAAAGATAGCTAACTTCCAAGCATTTGGAAACTCATAGGCTGTACGCTTGTACTGGTCATAACCACTGATGGAATTACTCTATTCATGTTGCTATAAACAGGATCCTTCAATCTGCTGGTACCTACCTGAGAGGAAGACTTGAAAGGGCATCAATGTAAAGAAAACCTGAGCATAAATGATCAATAAGATATTTGAACATAGGACCTTTTGCCTATTAGACATCTATTCTACCAGTCCTCTAGCAGACCTTTAGTGAGGGCTGACATTTTCTGGGACTTATTTTGGTTGACTGTTGATCCTTGTTATATTCTTTACTATTTAATATAAAGTTTTAGGGAAAATAATTTACTTTATAAATAAAAATATCTGATCACAAACCCTGTGGAAAAAAATAAGAATAAATTGTCAACAAGCTAGTGACATGGGGGAAGTCAGAAAGATTATTCTAGTTCAACAAAATAGGATGAATATGTAATATCTAATATTTCAGCAAACTATTCCATCTACTGTAGAATTTCTTCTAGAACAAATGAGAATAGGAGAAACCACCTTGATTATAAGGCTACATGCAGAGGTCTTAAAGTCACTTTAAACAAGCCACTTTGTTGCTAATGGTCTGCGGAAGTATATTTTCTATATCTGCTAATTACCCCCATTGAAAACACAGTGAGTACTTGGCTCTGGCTCCCTGTGCATTAGTTACTGTTGAACTTATAGTGCCATTCGTGAATGATACATGGGTTTAAAATCTGAAATTCAGAAAGATTTTTGTTTCAAAGGGTTTCAAACTCTCACCATCAGTGACATTTTTTCTTTATTGTGGTTTTTGCTATTTCAATACCCAGAAAGTTGAATTCGCTTATTCATCATGGAAAGAGAAGAAAGAAAAAAATGATGTTGGAGTTAAAACCAGAAAAACAACAGCTTTGCAAAGATTCATGACTTATGAGTCCTTTTGCCAACATCCATTCTTCCTCTTCACTAATATTATAGCCTCTTGGTTACACTCATTTACATATATGCATATATGCCTTATACTATAGGCTCCACATATGGGAAGAACATGCAAGTCCTTTTTTTTTCCTTCTGAGTTTAAATCAGTTTGCCTAATCTTATACTTGAAAATTCCACCCAGTGCCCTGCCCATTTTCCCTTCAAAGGGTTAAGTAATTAATACATGTTACAGAGTCAGGAAAACTAAAGAGAAGGACATAGGCATGGATCAAGGTTTTTACCCAAGTTAACGCAATTGCAAGTTCTATGCAAGTTAATCACTTCAACCTTCTCAGAATATACAGGACACATAGTATCATAAAAAATAAATGTGACTTTCACAATTAAGTGAGATTCCTAATACTGTCTGAGAAATTTGAACCTCATTTCTCCACTGAGTAAAAGGAATTGTATATTTCCTTAAAAAGAATTTAAAGCTACTTCAGTTGAGGAAAAAAAAAAAAAGAAACTTCTCACTGATTTACAGGTGACTATAAATTTTGAGTTGATTTCCAACAAAACAAATGTTAGCTCAAAATTTTTAACAGAAATTTCAATAAAAGTATAAATTTTGTACCAGCATTTGTGCACGTATGAAAATATTATGGATAATGTATAAACAATGGCTCTTCTTTCAATATTTACTAGTAGTCTGGTTTTGCTTAATAACAGCGCTTTCCACTCATAATTTGTAATAGCAGCACCTTGAAGAATCATAATAAAGGCATAATTTCTACACCAATGCACAGATAGTCTAAGAAAGCATACACGGCATGCATAATTTGTGTGTAAATTGTATATCTGTGGCACTGCAGACATAGTTGA
Organism: Grammomys surdaster; assembly: GCF_004785775.1. Lineage (NCBI taxonomy): Eukaryota > Metazoa > Chordata > Mammalia > Rodentia > Muridae > Grammomys > Grammomys surdaster. Next base: position 6,458,989 of record NW_021604719.1, read on the forward strand.
GACACAGTTACGAATTCCCCGCTTCACTTCACTGCATTTTATGTAAGACATCTACCAAAGTAATGAGGGAGGTGACAGAGAACTTAATATTACTTTTGTGTGACCCACTCCAATCTTTTGCTCATAAAAATGTTTTTTTGTGGTTTTGCTTTAACTAATACCACCTCCTCAGTGATAGCACTCAGAGTTTCTGTTTCTAAGATGACAGCATTGCACAGAGAAACTAAAAACTGCACTCCACCATGTTAGTCTTAGCTTAGACAAATGGTTCCCAACCTTCCTCATGTTGTGGTAACCTACAACCATAAATTATTTTTCCATGCTGTTTCATAAGTGTAATTTTGCTACTGTTATGAATAACAATGTAAATATCTCTGTGCTCCAATAGTCTGATGGTCTTAGGTAACTCTAGGAAAGGGTCCTTTGAGTCCAGTGGGATCCTGACCCACAGGATGAGAACCACTGGTCTAGAGCAAAACAGTGAAGTTTCTGCCTAGGGAAATTAGGCTACTTGTATGAAATGCAGAAGTTGAATTTGCTCTCAACAAATGATTTTCATGGTACTCTGTAATCAAGGGCTCTCAGTAAATTTAAAGGCTGTCTGCAATGTGTATTGTAGAAGAAATTAGATTCATAGATAAAAGTGATTTTGAAATTGTTTCTAGAGCTGTAACTGCCAGCTTAATACAAGCAAGGAAGAGAAGTCTCTGCATTTCCACTGCCTATCATAGGTGAGGAATTAGAATGACAAAGGAGGCTTCAATAGCACTATGAATACAGCCATTGTGATGGAAATATGGAGATGGAATTAGTTATCAGATCAGAAAACAGATTTTTTTTCTTTCATAATTGTGCCTGCGCCCTTGACTCTTCTGTTGTTTGCCAACTGCCTTCCTTTCACACCATGCTTCATTCCCCATCAGTTCTCCCATGTGGAAAGGTTTCCTGTGTCAAGAGGAAGGATGTGACACTCTAAAGGAAACCCTCGTTCTCACTCTTAAATTGCCAAATTTAAATCTTGTCCATTCCAGCTCAAGAACAGAAACCATAATGAACTGTCTAGCCTCCAGAAGGCAACATCTGCTGTGCTGAAGTTTCAGAAAACACCGTTCAGTGCCAAAGCGCATCTTCAACCTGAACTAGAAAAGCAAATTTGTGAAAATGACCTGCCTGGGTAGGGCTCTAGGGACCATTATTAGCCAAGGATGCTTTTAATTTGTACAGCTCCTATGCCCTCTCCTACCTGTCTGTCACTCATTATTTTCTAGAAAAAAATGGATGGAAAATAAAATTGGGTTTTATAAAATCCCACTGTTAATTAGATAATATAGGAGTGTTATTATTCCTGCCCGGAATATCATCCAGAACCGAGCCATTTCCCAAGTTACTGCAGTTCATTAGCTGAATCAAGGCAGCTCTGCTGCTGTGAAGTTTTTTAGAGTTCACCTTTCTCAAGGAGCAAATGAAAAGGGCAAAGCTTGACAATTTCTCATTTCATAATGAGAAATTTATTCAAGACTTTTTCCCTCCATTTATCACTAAAGACACATTACAATTAAATGCCTTCATTTGCACACAAGTAGCCTATAAACTCTTTTTTTTTTAATTCCCCAGGTATTTACAGTATGTTTCTTCCCAGCAATGTCAGATTTGATTTTACTCTCTGTTCACCTATTAAGCAGCCTGACTCGGAAACTGAATTAATACTGTCAGTAGCAACAAAAGAACTGGGAAGGAACAAATTTTGTCCTGCACAGGTCAGCAAAAGTGAGATGAGAAATGAGCTGATCATCTGAAGAATCCTCTTTTCTGACTCAGGACTCCTGATTATCCAAATGTGGATGAATTATCCAGATCCTGATTAAGGACTGTTTCCAAGTGATCCATCCTGTCTTCAGTAGGAAACAACATGTTCATTTCCACTTAACCAAAATATCCTGTGTGGAAAACTAGTCACCCATGCCCCATTACACTACACCCCATTTCAACATACTACATTGTATGTACTTTTCATTTACTTAGGAGTAATTACATTTGTTCCTGGCATTAAAAGAAAATTGTCCTAAAACATTTCCTTTTTCTAATAGTCATTATATTTATAGTTGTTCCACAAAGGCCAAGGGCAGGAATCTATTTTATTTTAGATTTATTTTACTTCATAGTATAAACATCTCAGTGTTAGCATTCAGTCTTCCAAATTCAACCCCAGGTACAAATTATTGTCCATTATAAATATAAAGGCCAGAAACTTGGGCATTCTATAGCCTTGCCTAAACCTTCAGCCTTGAAAGCCACTAACATTTTGTCACAGTTCTCACATTCACAATCTGTTTAACTATTGGTAGTGTAATTATAATGACATATTTGCCTAAAATTATATATAATAGAATTAAGTGATCTGTGAGATTATTTCCAACCTAAAACCAATACACATACAACCAAATATATATAATAATATTTTCCAAATTCATAAGAAATCATATTAATTTTCATTTACCTAAAATTTCATGTAATACATATATAAATATGTATATGAATATGTAAGACTTTTACACACACACACATACATATGTTTATGTGTGTATATATTGTCAATGCTTTCTTAGGAGCCATAGACTGACCAAAAAAAATCCCAATAATAGTCATGAGAATTGACATTTCATGATGTAGCCCAGGGAAATTCACGAAACTCAAAACCAATATAGGCTTGGTTGCCTCCCAGAAATTGAAAGTAAATCCTTATTGAAGAAACTATGCACTTTAGATATCAGACTCAGAGAATTTCAGCTGGATATGTCTTGAAATCCTCCTCCCTGAGGACTAGCTTTAATAGTACCAGAAGGTGCTACACAAGCTGTCAAGAGAGGGAAGTAACTGCTAGTCCTAACCAGCTATAACATCTGTGCCAACAACTGCCAATGTGGCAAGATAACTCCCAAAGTAAAATGGTGGCACTCATATCTTAGTGGCGACAAGTAGCTATCTAGTAGCACTTAAGTCTTGCTCAATAGGAGGGAAATCATTTATTATACTGGAAACATTATCTTCCTACCCAGAGATACTGAGGTCATGGATCTTAGAGAAGAAACTACTACCTTCAATTTACTAAACTATCATTATTTCTAAGGGCAAGCTAGTATTTATACTTATACTTACAGATAAATGTATCTCTTTTCCCTCATCAAGGAAGATCCTCTTAGCAGCAAACATAAACTATTACATAAAGTCACCACAATAGGTTGGAATGCAGAGAACTGATATTGGAAGATAACCCCCCCCCCCATAGATACATCTACAGCACAACTTTTTCACCCAAGACTCAGGGAACAACATCATGGAAGAGAGAGAAAAATAGGTTATAAGATCCAGGGGAACAGTAGGTCTGTAATATAGAAGTAACAGATAAGCAACACACATGATAGATACCTCACAATGTGGCTGCCTAAACTAGATTCAAATAATGACATCAATAGACATACTACATTCTAAGGCATATGACTAAGTGATGCTGAGAAATGGCAAATTAAATTCTTTAGAGATGAGTCCCCTAATTTTGTATTTAATACCAAATGGTCAATCCTGAAATTGTGGATATGTGTATATGTGTGTGTGTGTGTGTGTATATATATATATATATATATATATATGATATAGCTAGATTAGAAAGCTATCAATATACATATATATGACATATAGATAGATAGATTAGATTGATATACATGTAGATATAGATGCAACCAACAATATTCAGACACAGATGATAATATTTACACATTATGTTACATATATTATATATAATGCATTTATGCATATAATAATAATTAAAAGTAAGTCATGAATGTGAGAGAAAACAAAGGGGTAGTTCCTCTTAAGTTTTCAGTTACTAAATAAGTTTTACTAGTGGTTTGAATCATCAGTTAACTTAGGAAACTGAGTAGAAAACAATAAATTATTTAAAGAAGAAAACCTTCATATTACTTAGTTATGCAAATGTGTTTCTTATCAACATTTTCATGCATTTCTTATTCAAATTTGGCTCTGGTCAGTGTATTGCAAACATTCTAAGCTGATGAAAGCTTCTTAAAGATACAAATTCAAGACAAAAGTATTTTACCTAGATGTGATATAGACCAATATGAAAAATATTTCATGGTAGGTCAAGCATTAGTGGTCAACATTCATATATATGTATTTCTGCACTGAAGTCAGTTGGGATCTGTCTAAGAGATGATTTGAATTTTGTTTTGTCTTAAAATATGAAGAATATAGATAAGATAAAACAGAAGGAAATCTCAGCAGTAACCACTACAACATCTCCTGCCAAAGAACAAGTGATGAGAAAATAACCAGAAGACACATCATAACTATAACTGAGCTCAGCATTGGCCTCTTAGCCAATTTTTCTGTAACAAACCTACAGAAAATTTGTTGAATGAGTCAAAGACACAATAAGTCTTAATTTCTACAGGATCCAAATCAGAAATGTCCCCTTTAAAAACTATGTTTTCTCACATATAAATATTACATTCTAAAACTTGAAATAGTGTGAGTAACATAAAATGGAGTAATGACTCGTTTATTATGGAAATGATGACTGGTTTATTTTCCAGAAGAGAACAAAAAGCCAAGCAGGAGTTTCAATCTTGAGAGTGAGGGAAGAGGATTATTCCACTAAGTTAATTTTAAAAATAATAAAAAAAGAAAAGAACATTACATTTGACTTATTTATACGTCATACTTGTCCAAGGCTGTAACTCCAGCTTACTTTTGAACTCAGCCATCTAAACATACTTGCAAAAAAGATCCACTTCCTGTCACAGATGATTGAAAATAGTATCTAATACAATAACTACAAAAAGAAGATATTCTAAATATCCAAATTTAATTATTAAGTCATTCCCGATGTCGGTGTGTCACTATGTAAAATATCAGTGTTGTATAATTATTGACCCTAGTAAGAGCAATGGTTAAATTTCTAGTGTTTATGTATTGTACCTGGATTTTCTTTTAGATATTCTTATGACCTAAAGCCGGTCATCTTTTCCAGAACCTGAATATATAAGACAATATCCACAAATTAATATAAACATATGTATGTATGTTTATATGTGTGCATTCAAGTATAAATGAATGTTTATGTGTGTATCAAAATGAAAAATGACAATCTCCTTACAGAACAAGGAGTATAAAGTAAAAATACAGATTTATGCTGAGAAGATCAATCTATATTATATCCCTGAAAAGGCAAAGACAAGCATGCTTCAGAAATAAAACAAAATCAACCCAAGAAAGATTCAGAAATTACTAAGATTTAGAATATCTGTAACCTGGAAAAATGAAATTATCGTTACTAATTAAATTGTGATGTATTTAATTCTGTTTGATGAAGAGAAGCCATTTGAACTTGGCACGAAGGATGATTTAAAGAATAAGACAGAATCTAGAGAGGAAAATATCATAAATTCCAGTTTTCTTCTGTCTCTCAGAAAAGGTTTAGGAACACTGGGAGTAAGATCTAGAAGGAGTTGGAGGAGTGGAAGCAATATGATTAACATATATCACAAGACCTCTTCAGATTTAAAAAGTATTTCTTTAAGATGGAAACAAACCTGAGGTGTGTTATTTAGTATTTATTAAAATAAACATACTAAAATTTTCCTAGGAACTATCAATTGCACAGATTTTTTTTATTATAGTACTAGAATAAAAAGTTCAATGAATATAACAATAAAAACTATACACTTTTCTTTATATGCAAAACAAAGTAAACATATTTCCAGTTGTTTTTACACAGGCAAAAACTTGAGATGTATGTGCACAATGGGACATTTTATAATAAAACAAATTTCTGGAAGTTTAAAAGTTTTACCAAAATCTTAATCTGATTTGTCCAATTTATCCAAGGAATGTTTTGTAAGATTTATTAAAAAGAGGGACAAAGCCAAAAACAAAACTTTATGTAAAAAGAAGAAGTAATTTGGAAATAAATTCATTGAAAAAAAGTATTATCATAAAGTGCTTTAGTTAAATAAGATATAACCAAGAACTGATTAACATTCAAAAGTGTACAACGGCGGGTTTGGAGGTCAATGTTACACTAATTACTTGCGTGTGAACTTAGGACACTTAGATGTTATCTAGTTTACAAGTTCAGGGAAGACAAACAAAGTGAAGAGCAGAGCCTAATAAAATGTTAAGTGCATAAATGTTACCAAAAACAGTTACTGAAATTGATTTAACCCCATTTTACTTGATAAGTTTCTGCATATACAATGCACACCACACATACATACTCACTCACTCACTCACAATATATCTCCTGTTCCATGCACATAACTTAGACGTTCACATATTAGCTAGCTTAGTAACGTAGAAAAATTACTGAGGTAATCTACACATAAGTTTTCTTCAATATTCAAATATTTAGAGTCATTTAATTTAATTTAATATAGATACACATTTATTTTAATTCCATAGTATTTGAAGGAAGTCATCCATGTGTGGATTCAGTGCACATATTCTCATATTCTTAACTAAACAAGGTGTCATTGTAAGCATATTTCCAGATATAAAACACAGAATTTGCTCCAAATCTTTATTGTTTTTTTATATAATTGAAAATAATGTATTTTTATATGAAAAAAACTTAAATATTGAAACATTGAACTGGTCCTCACTATGCAATAAAACAGTTCAAATAAAATATGCATTATACAGCTCTGTTATGGTCACACACCTACCTATTTTCCACTAGGTGACACAAGAATAATAAACACTTTTAAAAGGTTGGAACAGGCATCGCAACCATGGATTTACTGGCTTTGCAAAGATGTAGCCATCTAGTTGGTAAATAGCATGCTCTTTTAATTGGTGACCTGTGTGGGTATGGTGCACACTGAGGCGCTTGCAGCCCTGTGGAGACACTGCAGCCTGTTGGGCGACACTGCTTTGATAGCTGCAGAAATTTTTGTCTCCTTTAAAAAAGTGTTAATTTTATAAGCTCAAAGAGCCCTGAAACCAAACACTAAGTACATAAAAATAATGATCTTGTTTACAACTTTTACTCATGAATTTCTAAATAAAATTCAAACACATCTGTTTCCTAAAGGATATGATGATGTTCCCATTATTTTATGCTTATTAAGTTAGAACTGCAACCATCAAATGCTGTGGGGAAACAGAAGAGATGACTGTGCTAAGTCATTAAGTCATTATTTCCAGCAAAGTACAGATAGAAGACAAATTTCCTACCACATATGTAATTTATCTTTCAGAATGGGTGAACTCTGAAGTCACAGATCGGTACCTTGTATGTTGAACTTAATCTAGTATCTATTCTAATATCTATGTTCTGTAGCCTCAGTGGTATAAGAAAAGAGTTGTTTGGTTGCCAAAATTTTAAATTCAGCAGGTTTTGCATGGAAAATTTATATGTAAAACCATTTTTTTAGTTACCAGTCTGGTAATTTACAGGTTTGCAATAGCTAGAGATAGCAGGAAGCTAATCTAAGGACTAAGTCCCCCAGTCTAGGGTCATTGTTCATATACTGCCTTCAACACTGTTCTGATCTTGCAATTATAAAAGTAATTTGCAGCTGTTATTCCTTTACAAAGTGAGGGAATTGCCTTTTTTAAAAAATGCTTTAAAGTGTTATATTTACTGACAGAATGATCACTTTATGAGACAGGGAGTATTGTTCTTGTCTTTTTTATTTTTTAGATTATAGCATAATTATTACATGTCCCTCTTCCCCCTTTATATCCTAAACCCTACAATTTACCACCCCATTCTACTCTTAAAATTCAGTCTCTTCATTCATTAATTATTATTGCATTAAATGTAAATTGCATAATATGTTATTGCAATATATATGTTCAATATATACATAATACATACATATACACACATATATTTATGTGTATATATGCATACATATGAATACATATATTCAGTAATTCTAAATATATCTTGATCAGTCCCTATAACGTTACATGTATCTATGTTTTCAGGACTAACTGCTCAGAACTAAAAGACGAAATGGTGGGCTCTTTCCTAGGGAAGACCATCTCTTCCTCTCTTTTTCCCACTTCCAGCTGTGAGGAAAGCAGAGGCGTTGCCTATAGCTTTTTGTACAGGGTTAAGGACTTATGGTCGTGTTTGCAATATCTACTAGAGTCATTCTTGTTCAGCTCGGACATGGGCAGTGATGTTGGTGAGACTTTTGGCATGTTACTTCTGATATTACTAGAAAACAGCCAACTCCCAGATCCTGTGGCTCTTAAATCTTTCTGCGTCCTCTTCCACAATGTTTTTGGAGCCTTAGGTGCATGAGTGTTTTGTAGACGCATCTGTCTGTTCTGGTCTCCATAGCTCTGCATTTTGATTGTGATTTTCTGTAGTGGTCTACTGCAAAAATGAGTTTCCTTGATGAGTGTCGAGGACTACACTTACAAATAACTTGAAGATAACTCACTGAAATTGAGTAAAAATTTACTACATCTTAAAGTAAATAAGAGTATGATGATAATAATGCTTAATGTAATTTTAATAAATTTATAACTCATTTCTAAACTACTTTTTATTATTTTTAATTTAATAAGGTTCTTTAAACTTAAGAGTGAGACATAATACGGATAAAATAGAAGATGAAATGTAAAACTAATTCAAACCATATCAATAATAGCATTGAGAATTGATTAAACCTTCAAACTTACAGGTAGATGATATCAGGATAGAAACACAGCTATCCCTAACTATATGCTATTTTTTTTAATTTGGGCTTTAAATTCAGCTACGATATCAAATTCAAATATACACAGATGAAGGTAAATGGTCTGGGAAGATAAACAAATACAAACAACAGGCTTAAGAAAGACATATGGGAACTGTATCAAAAGAACAGCAAAAATAGCTTTTAGAACTCATGGAATGTGGTCCACCAGTTACCACAACCACAGTGAGTGTGCCTCAGAGAGGCAGAGCCATGAGGATTTCTTGTTGTTGTAAAGATTCACCCTGGTTGCTACCTTCACATTCTTCATAATCTATGAGTTGTATAAAAACTCTAAGAGGACTTCCACCCCCTCATTGGGGAGTATCATTGACATTTAGAATAATAGTGATTGATCTTTCTTAAGCTCCTAGAGAAGATTAATGATTTATCAACCACCCTCAGAAAGAACTTAGAGATGTTGATTGTTAGCAATGACTATCACCCTTAGAAGAATTTGGAGAAACAGATTGTTAGTAAAGTTAGATTAAGATGTTTTTGTTAGTGGCTCTGATATAGAAAATTTTACAGAACAATTCAAAGCTCAAAAAGGCACACTTTTCTTTATTGTTTTTTTATCATTATTTTATTTGTATCCCAAATGTTGCCCCTCTCCTCATACTCCCTCCCAGAGTTCTTCACCCCTTTGTCTCTGAGAGGGTACCCCCTACACATATCCCCCTTCCCTGAGACATCGATTATCTATTAGATTAGGCACATCCTCTCCCACTGAAGCCAGACAAGGCAGTCCTCTGCTGCATATGTGCTGTGAGTTTTGAACCAGCCTGTGTATGCTGTTTGGTTTGTGACTTAGTCTCTGGGAGCTACCAGGGGTCAAGGTTAGTTGACACTGTTGGTCTACCTACGGTGTTGCCATCCCCTTCAGCTCCTTCAATTTTTCCTGTAATTTTTCCGCAGGAGTCCCTAACCTCAATCCAATGCTTGGCTGTAAGTATCTGCTTTTGTCTCAGTCAGCTGCTGGTAGAGTTTCTCTGAGGATAGCCATACCAGACTCCCATCTGCAAGCACAATATAGCATCAGAAATAATGCCAGAGTTTGTTGCTGCCCATGAGAATCATCCCAGGTTGGGCCTGTCACTGGATTCAATCTCTGCTCCATTTTTGTCCCTGCATTTCTTTTATATAGGAACAGTTCTGGATCAAAAAATCTGAAGATAGGTTGGCATCCCCATCCCTCCACTGGGCTCCCTGTCTAACAACTGAAGGTGATCTCTTCACGTTCCATCTCCTCATTGTGGGGCAATCTGGCTAAGGTCACCTCCATTTAATCCTGGAAGCCTCTCACCCAGGTCTCTGGGACTTTCTAGAGGTTCCTCTCCCCCACCAACCCCACCACCACCACCCAGTAGCCACATACTTCCATTCATTCTCCTGGCACTCTAGACTTCTCTCCAGTCTCCTCCCATACCTGACCCTGTCCCCACTTTTCCTCTCCCTTCCCTATCCCATTCATGTCCCTTCCTCCTTCTGACTTCCATTATTATTTTGTTCTCCCTTCTAAGTAGGATTGAAGCATCCTCACTTGGGCCTTACTTCTTGTTAAACTTTTTATGATCTGTGAGACGTATCATGGGTATTCTGAACTTTTTGGCTAATATCCACTTATCAATGAGTACATACCATGCATGTCCTTCGGGGTCTGGATTACCTCTCAGTATGATATTTTCTAGTGCCATCCATTTGCCTGCAAAATTAATGATCCTTGTAAATGAACCACATTTTCTGTATCCATGCTTTAGTTGAGGGATATCTGGGTTGCTTCCAGTTTCTGGCTATTACTAATAAGATTGCTATGAACATAATGGAGCATGTATCCTTGTGGTATAGTGGAGAATCTTTTGTGTATATGCCAAGAAGCAGTATAGCTGGGTCTTCCAGCAGAATTTTTAAAATGCACTTCTAAACATATCATGGTTTTAAGAGAAAATGATATATATGTTGAAATGTACAAATATCAAAGCTCTAAGTATTCAAAGAAATATTAGGGATAATAGTGGAAAAGGGAATAACCTCAATACCATGAAAAATATTACAGACGGCCTGACTGAAAATAGAAAGGCAGAGAAAAAGAGAGGGAAGATACATTCGTGATTTTAGAAATATAGGAAGTGAGAGTTCGCCCAATATAGTATGGACACACACAATACTATCAGGTATTGCTAAAAAAAATTTCAAATGTGTTTTCTTTAATAATGTGTGTGTGTGTGTGTGTGTGTGTGTGTGTGTGTGTGTTGTGTGCAGCACAGGTGTGCCTCATGCCTGCTGAGTACAGGAAAAGGAGTCTGAAATCCTGGGTAAATGTGAGACACATGTTGTAGCTAAAAATCAAACCATGGTTCTTTGCAAGAAGAGGACGTTCTCCTAACCACTCAGATATCTCCTCGGTCCTAAAAAGAAATTTTAAAAATATTTTAATATGTAGAAAATGAATTGTATTTGATAGGCAAGTTTTGATTGTAACATCCTACAGTTTAATCCAACTTGATATTTACACTCAGTCCTGTTGTATAAAATATAAAATGGCACCTTACCACGCTTTGCCACTGTACCATTCTCTCTGGAACTCAGCTGAGTCACCATGTGAAGAAAAACATCACACAAACTCAGTTTAGAATCAACAACACAATCGATGGGCACAGCAACTAGTGTCCTAATTTGTAAGCCAGTCTAAGTTAAACCCTGCTGTAGCGGATCCCAATGGATCTGCCACCTAAATCCTAAAACCAGGGGCCTCCACTACCTACATTTTGGTCTCCAAGCTATCTTTAGTCTAAAAGCCAAGTCTCTTGTCTTCTTCTATTGTCCCTTCTCTGACCCAGAAGTCCCGCCTACTTGCCCAGTGATTGGTTTTTTGAAATCTTTATTCATTAGGGGAAGGTTCACAGGAAGTCACCTGAGTGTGTGATTCATTCCTCATCCAGGCAGCCCCACCTGGAGAAGCAGAATTAGCATCAAAATACAAACAGCACCAGAGCTATCCACAATACAGTACTAATTCTAATATAGCCCAACAAGATTTTTTCAGAAATCAAAAGTAAATTCTAAATCAAATGTAAAGAGTTAACAATTATCAAAAATTTTTATATGAAAAGACTTGAATTCAGGAATGTGATTGTGGAAGAATAGGTTTAATGAGAAGGGAAAGTGAATAGGGGATAATAAATCAAAAAACATGGATCAAGAATATTATAGTTGTGAATAAAATTGTAAAAAAATAAATATATTAAATATTTTGAAGCAAAGAAAAAATAGAGGACGTATACTAGTTCCCAAATGATTAAAAAGCTATAGTATTTAAGACCATGAAGCATTTCCTTGATAATAGTTGTAAAGATCAAGAGAAAAAAACAACATACTTCATAAATAGGCCCATGTTGGAGATTGGTTCTAATGCTTTGAATTAATTAGTAATGTGCATGCCCAAACTCTGAAGGCCCTTGTCCCAGTTGGTTTTTTGATCAATCAATAAAGAGCCAATAACTAATGCTGAGTGGAGAGAGAGAGAGAGAGAGAGAGAGAGAGAGAGAGAGAGAGAGAGAGAGAGGCAGAACTGTTAGACTGTACAGTCTAAGTACCTAGAGAGAGAGAGATCGTCATGATGGGGAAGAAGAAAAACCAAACCTAAAGGTCTTTCCCTGATCAGACCTGGAGTAGCACAGGTGAAATCTAGACTTTAAACAATGTTGACTCAAGACTACTGGAGGGGAAGGTTGAGGATTGCCCAGCCTTAGAGCTAGTCACAGCATATCACAATTAAGCTAGGTTGTGTCTGTGTCTTTCTTTAGTGAATCCAGAGAGCTCCTGGACAGTACAAGCACAGGTGACCCTCTGGAAGCCAAAGCAGTTAGTTAAACTGGCTGCTATACACATACACATATATAGTCAATTCATGAGTGATCTAGACATTTAAAAAAATGTAATTCCCTATCACATCTCTCTCTGTCTCTTTCTCTGTCTCTGTCTCTCTGTCTCTCTCTGTATCTCTCTCTGTCTCTGTCTCTGTCTCTGTCTCTCTCTCTCTCTCTCTCTCTCTCTCTCTCTGTGTATATATATATACACACATATATATATACATATATATATTCTTATTAAATATTTGATATTCTATACTTCAATACTAACAAAAATACTGAGGATGAAATATCAAAAAATATACATGCTCTATAAAACATATAATGCCATGTAAAATGCTTATAAAAATAATACAATATAAATGAAAAGAAATTCTTTAGAATATCAACACCATGTGGACTGAAGTTTTGACTCTTTACTCCTATAACTGGAATTGTTAGGATCAAAGGGAGAGCCCTGGCCGACCTAACAGACCCAAGCTACTAGTGGGAAATAAAGATATCCAAAGAGAGAAATACTAAAAAGCAGAAAAAGATGTATTCAATGTGGGAACGTTTGGAGGAAGGAACAAAGAAATCCAGAGAAGCCCAACTTCAAGAAGTTCAGCATGATGGATCTTCCCTCAGATGTAGGGTTGTATAGAGAGCTAGATATATGCACAACAAGCAGTCCTGACCAAGGTGTGGGTGACTTATGCACATCATCATTGTCTCAACATGTTCCTCTCCAAAGCACCCTGAGAAGCTATCAGATCTATGTAAAATCTTATTCCAGGAGACAGTCTTGCCTGGCATCCAGATACAGTCTTTGCCTTTGTCCATCATAAGATGACTATAGAAGTTCTTACTTGGGGCCCCTTGTACCAGAAGTGATATCCAAAGGGGAGAATTAAACTGTCTCTCTAAAATACCTTCATTCTTGCAAGGAAATTTATCCTCTTATATGTTCAACCTCCAAAAACTATTCAGAGTTCCTTATTTTAAAGTTTATATCAAAGTGATAATAGGGCCAGCCACTTCTTAGATGGCAGGTTTGAGGATGAGATCTGTTACTTTATGCTTTTAATGTTTAAATTCTCTTCTTTTATGACAAATGTCATTTTAAAATTACTTCTAATTGTTACAGCTTAATTATAGGTAGTCCATAAAAGTCTGCCGCATTATAAGAAGTCTGAGCTTTCATCACATGGAGATCAATCACCATTAGTAGAAAGTCCCCTGAGGAAGTCTAGAAATAAGATTAAAGTCTCAAAATAATGTTTAAAAACTCACTCATACTTTTGTAGGCAATGGAAGCTACCATAAGATTTTTCACTCTTTTGATAATTATAATTTCATATATTTCCTGGGACTGGGGTTAGTTATCTCCTGTGATGATAGCATCCATAGCATTAAGACTCTTCTTGCTTAAAAAATAATTAATAATAATAATAATATAAAATAATTCCAAATAATTGAGGTGAATTATCTTTAAGTCAATCAGGTTGTTAATAGAATCATTATAAACACTTTCAAGGAAAAAGATTAAATTCTCAAAGTGATTGTAAAAACAAAGTACAAATTTTTTGGTTTCCTTATAGAAAAGGTGAAATAGCAACATTCAGTCATTTGACCTGTTCTGTTTGCCAAAAGAGAAAAGAAGTCACCTGCTGAGTACTGAGATATATAAGCATGAACTTTTATAAAACTGTTCAAATCCTCAACCATGCCTCTTTTAATAAAATAAAAGAACTCTATGCAATACTGGAAAACATGAAGTAAATCGAATATTTTAAATTTACTCTATGCATACGGTCTAATGCAATCCAGTTGGAATAGTTTTCAGATTACCTATTACAGACTGCTTCAAGATGCTGTTTTATAAAACACTTGGAGAATTAGTAAGGGTATCAGTCTAAGTGTCCGCAAGAAGTAGAACCTAGACAGTGATCTCAACAAGAGATTTTAACATAAAAATTATAGTAGATGACCAAGAATAACTGGAATTGAAAGTGTACTACATCGCAGAGAGAAGGGATCTATGAAAGAATAGTCCTGGTGTTGTGATTTGAATAGAAATGATCAACTCCTGTGTTTGGACCCTTGGTCAAGAGAAAGTGGTACTCTTAGGAGATATGGCCTTGTTGGAGTAGGTGTGACCTTGTCATAGGAAGTGTATCACTGTGTGGGCAGATTTCAATATCTTAGATGCTCAACTACACCCAGTGTGCCCTCAGTCACTCAGTCTACTTTTTTTGAGTTTTTTTAATTGGATATTGTATTTCTTTATATTTCATATGTCATCCCCTTCCCCCATTCCCTCTCCCAGAAACCTCTTATCCCATCCCCCTCCTCCTTTATGCTTTTATACCATTTTAATTACATGCAAATATTAAGGTCAGTTCTAGGTTAAGGAATTAGCAACACAATAGATGCAAATAGTCAAGGAACAAGCAAGAAAATAAACACAAACAGTCAAAGAACAAGCAAGGCAATGAACAAAATTTCGTGAACTCTCCAGTGATCACTGTTTCTGGGGGTTTATCAGGATGACCAAAATAGCTGAGCCTACTCCCTGTCCTAGCCCAAAGTCATTTTCTTGTCTGAAGCCTACTTCTTTGTTCTAGCCTAAGATTTAGATTCCTGCCTGAAATTACTTCTGATGCCTGGGAATCAAAATATGGAGCTCTTTGTTCTTTCTACAGAATCATGTCTGTCTATATGTCACTATGTTTCCCAGCATAATAATAAACCTATAACCCTGTATGGAAGCCCCAATTAAATGTTTTCCTCTATAAGAAGTGCTGTGTGGTCTTGGTGTCTCTTCACAGCAATAGAACCCTAGGACACTGGGAAGAGGTCATCTTTTCTAAAACTAAGATTCAGATGTCAATTCACGATTGGCAGTGATACTCAACAGGATGTCCAGATCATATAGACAACTGTCAAAGGGAAGCATCACCACAGAAGTTGAGCTGCACTTGTGGAAACATGTACTAAGAGTGGAAAGCTGCTGCAGCCAGAAAGAGAAAGCTTCCTGCCCCAGTATCCTTCAGAAAGCCTAACTATGTGCTCATGGTACTAAGTATAAGGAAATCTAATCAACCTGTACAGAGCAGATACAAAAGAAATTTCGAAACTAAAAGACACCAAATGGATGTGGGAAAGAGACCTATGCGATCAGCATTTGGGTCCCTAATTCAATCTTAGATCTAAACTAAAAAAGCATTAAATGCCCATGATGAGGTTTCTTTTTACTTCTCCCTCTTCCTCCTGTGTTTCTTTTTCTTCTCAAGGAATGTTTCACTATGAAGTAAAGTATGTCCTGGAAAGCCTTATATAGATTAAGCAATTTTTATTACTCTTTTCAGAATTTCATGCTGAGTACAGCTACAGCATACCAACTTCTGATACTTTGGAGCTAGTCAGCCTTCAAATAGGAGACTTCTAAGCCAGTTCAAGATCAATTCTTCTAAGTTCTGTATATGAGGTATGTGGTATCTTTAGCAATAGGTTCTTATCATTTAGTTCTGACAATCAAGGGCAATAATATACTTTTTTTTTCAACTGTCTTAGACCTTGCTGACCAACAGTATGAAAGGATGATGCCCTTAACTGGAGCTGGAGATTTGGTTTTCTAGTTCTTGTGGGAGACATTACCACTGCTAGTGGTATAACTTTATTTAAATTATTTATATAAACATAGGCATATACTTGCATATGTATCATTACATAAACAAAAAATATAGATTATACTACCTACAAATTTATTACATTGTTTAAACTGACTCAAAATCACAATTTTCTTGCTTGATTTGCCCTTGCTCTTGTATTATAAGCTTGTTCAACTATGCCAGGGTAATTAACTTACATCTTTCAGTGGTGGAAAAAAACATGTGTAATAAACAAAATAAGCACTAATTAGGATAAAAATCATGCTATCACCCAACAAATAATCAGTGAAAGAGGAAATGCAAAAGATATCAATAAATTCTTAGTGAGTTATCCAGAATACATATCATCTAAAGCCCAAAACAGAGAAAGTCTCAACATTTGTATAACTGCTTTTTTTTAATTTGATTAAAATTTTGGATACAAATACCATTGTAAGAAACTAACAAATGTTGCAAATGTTCTTAGGAGTAGAACTAAAAGTAAAAATTTTCCACTATGAAAAGTAATTTTAGATTTACTTAATTTGTGTTTCTATGCAAACTTGGATTTGATCAAATGCTAAATTATAGGAAAACTATCTATTACAAGAAAGGACACTAAAGTTCCATGTCCATTAAATTTTTCTTTTATTCCTTCCAAACTGTCTAAACTGAATATCATCAGAAAAAAAATGTGCAGTATTCAATGCTCAAAGTTCACAAATAGTTAAGTGAAGTCACGAGATTATATTTAAAGGGAAGAAATGAAAATTAAGATCTATGCATTATTGCTACCTGGGTAGCAATATTCACTAGGTGACCAGTATAAGGTCAGCTGTTGAGATAGTAAACAAAAAGAAGAAGAAGAAGGAGAAGGAGAAGGAGAAGGAGAAGGAGAAGGAGAAGGAGAAGGAGAAGGAGAAGGAGAAGGAGAAGGAGAAGGAGAAGGAGAAGGAGAAGGAGGAGAGAAGGAGGAGGAGGAAGAGGAAGAGGAGGGGGGAGGGGGAGGAGAAGGAGAACAAGGACGAGGAGGACGAAGAGGACAAGGAGGAGGACGAGGAGGAGGAAAAAAGAAGGAAAAGGAGAAAGAAGGAGAAGAAGGAAAAAGAGAAGAAGGAGAAGGAGAAAAGGAGAAGGAGAAGAAGGAGAAGGAGGAGAAGGAGAAGGAGAAGGAGAAGGAGAAGGAGAAGGAGAAGGAGAAGAAGAAAAAGAAAAACACTGTCCATTCCTTTGAGGCACTTAAATTTAAATGGAAGAAAATATAAGCTACAGAAATAAAAGTGAGATATTAAGTTTCATTTTAATTGCAAATGAAATAAAAATAATTAAAAAGCTCAGCTGACAGGAAATTTGGAGATTCAATAATAACACTTCCTTTACTCCTGTTCCAACTAGCTTTGTATATAGCTATCATGTAAAACTATGACGATTATTACCATCTCGCGAAGGATGTTACTCAGTTTGTGAACTGTAGCATTAAACAGGGCCTGGAGCAGAGGGTTCAAACTGTTCATTCTTTGGACATCTAATGATTCCAATGCCAGGGCTAATTGCCATCTTTCATTCTTTCACGGCATTTCCCACTGGCTTGAAATAGTTTTCTGATATCAAATTATAGAATATTCTGTCTGCCTTTTAACATCAACCTCAGATGGGACTTAGCCCACATGCTAATGAAGCTTAAAGGTCAAAGTCCTTCTGTGTGTCCTTTCTAGCAACATGCTTTATTTTTTTTGTAAGATGCATAAAAGTAGACCACTTTCACCAAAATTAATAAAGACTCCTGTCTCTTCCACTCCATTTCAGCCTTCAACACACTTCTTGCGCAGAACCAGATTTGTAGCAGCACCGTGGTTCAAGTAAAATGACCCTCTTGATACTCAGCTGACTTTGTTGCTGGTTTGCAAGATAATGGAACTTTTTGTAGTAAAGCCTCCTTGGAAGAATGGTTCTTTAGGGACAGGTCTAGACACTTTCGGCCAGGCCTTACTTCCTGTTTTCTCCTGTTTCCTAAGTGTGAGTGACAACCAGCCTACTGTTCCTACCCCAAGCCTGCCCTGCCTTCTGATCCCTACCTGTCATCAAGAACCATATGCCTCTGCTATTCCAAGGCAGAAAACCTTCATCCCTTTAGCTATTCTATTGCGTAGTTCTTTATTTTATCACGGCAAGAGGAAAAGAAAAATGAGACTAAGTAGGGGTTGAGATGGGAGCAATTGAGGTTGATTTAGTTAGTTCTGTGAACTTAGACCAGACATATCTATTTCTACCTTTGCCTCTGCCTCTCCCTCTCCCTCTCTTTCTCTTTGTCTTCTTTATTATTGCTAGATGTCCTAGAGTAGGTATGGATGTGAGGGTTAATGGCTAAGCTAATAGCATTAACATTTTTTTGTTGAGACAGAAACGTTGAGGTTGAAATGTCATGAATTTTAGCAAGATATTAGCAGTGAGGATATCATGTGACAAACGTAATTTTAGTGACACCGTTCATTGTTTGATAGCAACAATATATTTATCTGTCTTTAGAATAGGGACTTAAGAAGCTGGAAAAAATTAAAATAATCTAAAGGCAAAACTTAATAAAAGTTGCATTTTCTCTTTAAACCTGCCAAAAGTATTTAATATTCACCTAAAGTAGTAGTCAAGCATGAAACTGAAACAAGTAGGAACTAGCAGATAGACAATTACTTGGTTGAAATGTGATAGCTTTATCCTGTTTTTGTTATTGCTTTTAAGAGTTGTTTGTTTTTAAGACGTGTGTGTGTGTGTGTGTGTGTGTGTGTGTGTGTGTGTGTTAGAATGCATGCATGTGTGTGTGGATGGCTGCAGAACCCAGAAGAGGCAGAAGCCAGAAGTGGCAGTCCCTGAAGCTGCAATAAGAGGTAGTTATGAGATTCTTGATGGGGTGCTGGACATAGAACTCATTCCTCTGCAAGATCATGGCATGTGTTCTAATGTTTTTGCTCTCTACCCAGCCTCATTATTATGGACTTTGTAGTCTTTTTCTGGTACTAGCAAGCTTGACAAAGTTTGTAATTTGTTGTAAATTGTTTTATTATCTTTAATACATGTTCTCTCATATTTAAGTATATTCATAATTTTTTATCTGAAACTTTTTAGTTTATATACAATTGAGACACCAAAAACTTGAGAATATCCTAGATTCTTTTATTACTTAAAACTTCTATTATGCCATGTTTTGTAATTTCATAAGACAAACTTTAAGCAAGTGATCTTAGTGTAAATCAGTTTCTTATATATTAAACAGACTTATCCCATTTGCATCTGGGTATGCAAGGAATTCTGAATCTCAAACAATCCAAGAAAAATTATTCAAGAAATTGATAAAACTTCAGGTGAAAAATCAAAATAAATAATAGAACAGAGAAAAATACTCTACACATAAATCTTAGATGGAAATTTCCACTGTTCCTGCTCACTTGTTTCCACTAACTACCCTTCAAAAGGAGGTAGAATAAAGTGTCATTTCCGATGTGCCCAATTACCAACATTTACCCATTCAGTCCCTACCAACATTACCACTGGAGGCCAACATTCTCATTTCTGACTCTGATGTTGGCATTTTTATATTCAACATGTAGTATGAAATCATGCAGTATTTGTTTCTCAACATCTGCTTTATTTCCCTAGTATAATGTCTCCCAGTTTGATCTATGTTACCACAATTGAAACATTTGCCTTCTTTCTATGGCTGAGTAGCCCTCTACTGTGACTCACAGACTATGTGTCTTTTATTCATTCATCTGATCTACACATTTAGATTGTTTTCATGACTTGGCTTCTGTGAATAATGCTGTAGCTGACAAGGTAGTATTCATGTCTCTGTGACAAACTATTTGGACATATATTCAGGAAAAGTTTACCCAATCATAAATTAGACCTACTTTTAACATTTTAGAAACATTCGTTGTGTGGAAGGGCTCTATGCATTTACATACCCACCAAAATTTTCTTGCTTTCCCCCATTCCTTGTTAAGGAGCAGCATGTTGCTGTTTTGATAATAGCATATTAATTAAATTCTATTGTAACTATTAGCATTTCTCTGTGAATTGGTGATGTTGAGTATTCATAATAACTTGTAGTTCATTTGATACAGTATTTTGAAAAATGTATTGTTAGGCACTTTTGTCCATTTATAACCAGTTCATCTGCTATCTCCTATTAATTTGGGTTCCATATATATTCTGGATATTAACCAAAAATCACCTGCCTAGATGACAAATACATTTTTCTATTTTGTAGAATAAAAATAGCATTCTAATATCTTTTTTACTCTTCCTAGAGAATATCTCATTTCTACAATACTGATTGCAGAAAAGTGAAAATTGTAAATAAATACTACTTTTTCTATTTTCTGCTTTACCAGAATAATTTTACAAAACAAACAAAATATTTATCATAAATAAAGTATATGCTTTGAAAATTTATTTATTTCATGGTAAACTGTAAACTAGTCTAGAAATAGTTTTTTAATCATTTTATAATTACATGAAACAAGAATATGAATGGCAAATACTCATAGTGGAATTCAATGATATCTGTCAATATTCAGTATTATCAATTTTAACCTCATAGTGTTTTATAAATCATTTTCAAAGTAAGTATAATTAACTTCATTACAAAAAATTATGTAATCTTCAAAAACTTGGGATTTTTTGAAAGGATGAATTCATACATCTGCCTGAAGAAAAAGACTGTCTTAAACATCTGAAAACTTTTTAACAAGTAACAAGTTTCCATATATAACATTTGCTTTGTTAATAATAATTTATTTAAATATTAACTTGTTCTCTACTAAATATGCATCCCTCAATTATCACCCCAGACATCATTTCATCTTAAGAGAGCTCTGTGTTTGTCCAACTGGGTGAGTCTTTGTTTCCTTGTCTGTAGCCTGTTTTATTCATTACTTCTATTTCTCAGAAATGATTGTGTAAGCTAGAATTCTCAAAGTGCAGTCCATGGTCAAGAATTGTTAGTTTAACCTTGGCATGTGTTAGGAAACCATGTCTTCAGGATCAACTCCAGACATACTAAATAAGGATCAGTGCACGTGCATCATGAGAAGCTCTGGGTTAACAAACCTTCCAAATAACTATTACAAGCTAACTGAGGGTCTGGGTCCCCTGTGTTTACTGCAGAAGTTAATCTGAGTAAGGAAGGGCACTGTATAATTTGTTGATGTATCCTAGAATCTGAATATCATGTCTGGAATATATTACATGTTTCTCAAAGTGTCATGCTTTCAGAGACACAGCCTGCAAATATTGAAAATGAAACCAAACCCCACTGTGTCTTCTTGTTTCATGTGGTAAGCATTGTAGATTTATTTACTTCTCAATATACACAAGATTATCATGGGAAAATTTAGAGTCTCCTTTCATATAGATGAAGAATGAAGCCCAGAAATACTAGGAACCAAAACAGACAGTGATCAGCAGAACCAAAGGATATTCTTCTGATAAGATAGATATTCAGAGTATAGTCTTTAACCAAGAAATAATATAGACATGAAAATAATCAGAATAACAAATTTAAATAATATATCTTCCTCAGGTATTAGTATGTATTGTGCCATATGCAAAATATATGGCAAACTAATGACATTTCTGCCCTACAAAGTATATTATATATGAGGTTCCATTGACAATAGACCTCTAATAATCATATGCCACTGAAATATCTACATGAATCTACAAATATTGAGGAAAGAAATAGCACAAGAATGCCATGGGTGTGGCCTGAGGTCAGTATTTCCATTTTGGTCAAGTTTCAAGAATGGCATAGCTTGATCATGCTAGCCCCTTTTGTCCCGGGAATACTTTTAATCCTGCCCATCATCTTAAAGCTTGTCTTTAACAACATCAACATGTTGGTAGCCAAAGTACATGACTTGACCCTGAAAATGGACCCCCAGACAGAGTTATTAAATTGACAGGCTGGCAAGCCAAGAACAGGTAAGATACTGCACAGAGCCTTATCAACCTAAGACAGAAGTGCATTGCTTTGGATAATGCATATTTCATGACCGATAAGGAAGGGATTCTTGTCAGATGACCTAAGATAGGCTCAGTCTTGTTAATGAATTAAAAATAGGGGAGAAGTGGAGAGCCTTTGGGGCTGCCTGGCAGGAATCTGACATGGGCCAAGAACAAGGAAATGGGCTGCTTGGCAGGAATATGATATTGGCCAAGGAAAAGGAAGTAGGCTTCAGGCAGGAATCTGATATTAGGCTAGAACAAAGAAGTAATTTTAGGCAGGAATCTAAATCTTAGGCTAGAACAAAGAAGTAATTTCGATAGGAATCTACATTTTAGGTTAGAACAAGGAAGTAGGCTTCAGACATGAAAATGACTCTGGGCTAGGACAAGGAAGTTGGCTCAGCTATTTTGGTCATCCTGATAAGCTCTTAGAAACAGTGCTCATGGGAGTGTTCACGAAATTTTGTTTATTGCCTTGCTTGTTTTATAACTATTTAAGTTAATTATCTTGCTTATTCCTTGACTATTTGCATTTATTGTATTGCTAGTCCCTTAACCTAGAACTGACCTTAATACTTGCATGTAATTAAAATGATATAAAAGCAAAAATGAGGAGGGGGGATGGGATAGGAGGGATCGAGGGAGGGAAAAATAAGGAAAAGGGATGACATCTGAAATATAAATAAATAAAATATCCAGTATTAAAAAGGAAAAAAAAAGAATGCCATGAGTATTACATCATGGAATGAGCCTAAGATTACCACAATACATGGACAAATAAAGAAAATGAGTTTGCACAAAGAGTACAGCATTAGTCAACTAAGAAAAAAGAATAAAACTAAGACATTTTAGGGAAAATGGGACTGAAGATTGATAAAATATGCCACAGGTAAAAAGAAACACATATTTTTGTATTGTCTCATATATGAAGCCCTCCTATCCCATTCCCCCTCCTCAATTTTGCTTTTATACCATTTTAATTACATGTAAGTATTAAGGTCAGTTCTAAGTTAAGGGACAAGAAATACAATAAATGCAAATAGTCAAGGACTAAGCAAGATAATTAACATAGTTATAAAACAAGCAATGCAATAAAATATTAAAGTAGAAAAGAGGTAAAGAAGAGCATCAGTTTGATTCCATAGAAAGAGGAGGATATGGAAAGAGTGAGGATGGATATGATCAAAAGATATACCTGATAAACATTTGTGACAATGCCCTAAAACACACTGCTTACTTTAATACTCTGGCATTACTCATCCTACATTTAACTACCCTTTCAAAACAGTTTACTACTAAAGATCCAGCTGGAGTACTAAGCCCTTATGTATTTAAATTCACTCTAAACTTTAAAGGTTCTGAGAGTTTATTGAACTACTCTGAGGTGCCTGCCAGTTTCTGTTTGATGAGTTAGAACTTAGACTGCCAGTGTATCAATGCAAATGTACCTCACCAGCTCCCTTAACAGTACTCCTCAATTGATAAAATGAGTATGCTCCAAAATGGCCCCATTTGAAAGTTCAGCTATCAGTTATCAGTTTAGAATAATATTTAAGCAAATGACCACATATTTATCAGAATTGAAGAGGACCATTTTTATAAAACGAGCTCACTGTAATGTCCATGTGATCACACTAAGAGTCTCCTTCCTACAAGGAAGCTAGAGTGTAAGTGTATTCATTCAGTCATAGAGCTCATCATTGTACTGAATTTTATTTGGGGCTGTGCCTAATGCACAGATTCTATGCATGCTGAAATTTCTGTGTGTAAAATTACATCAATTTGTTTTCATTTGGAAAAAAATTCTTTACTACCTTTCATTTCTTAAAATGACAAAACCCCTGCAGATTAAACAGCTTAAAGTCTATTGCTAGAACATCCCAGCACAACAAAGATTTAGTCGACTAATTCAAATTACGACTAGGGTAATTATCATTTTTATCTTCATTATGTGAGCTGACTGCAGCACTTCTTAATTCCATCATTCCTTTAGGTGTTCAGGCTAAGCAGCCAGCCTGCAGGTGCTCTGACTTTCACTTCTGGAATTCTGCCTGATCTCATCTTTGCAAGTTGACATTGCAGGCAGGAAGCAGATTAGATTATGCTGATGTTGACCTGTGGAGACACTGTGCAGTTAGGTAAGCCTGGAACAATACAAAATACCTCCCACAGTGTAGAAACTGAGGGTTTGACATAAGTTTCAGTCACTGCATTATGAAATGTTGGCCACATAAAAAAATTAGTCCAGTGAAGGAGAATGTGAAAAAAAATGAACAAAAAGTGATGCAAACTGATCGTGACATGGAAGAAGAAATAGTGGTAAACATAGACAAAGGGTGGGTGCTCACCCTGTTGATAGTCTATCTTGAATGAATGATGAAAAAGGCTAAAGGGATTTCTCAAGTCCAATTACCATGTTTGTATAGCACCAGCAGTCCCAAAAATGATTGGGAATGCAAAGGAAAGAAGATTCAATGGAGGATTTCTATGGAGACATATGGAAATACTGCGTACAAAAGGAAAAGCTATTCTGTTCTAATCTCTTTTCTTTTCCCTGTGGATCACAGATCATCAATTATTGGGGGGAAAAACAGAAACAGGTTGTACAGTGGCTAACTCAAAGAATGAGTTCATTAATTAGCATGTGGTAAACACAAACCTGAGCTGGCTACAGTGTTTCTCATCACACTCTGGGGAAACCAGCATTCAAAGAAAATATCTTGATATTATCTCTGGTACACAGATGGATAATGGAGGTGTCAGGCAGATCAGGTGGATGTGAACTTAAACTTACCGATCAGATTTTAAGTTGCTTTGGGTGAAAATAGTCAAGACAGTGATGAAATGACAACCAAAAAGCATAAAATTCCAAACAACTTTCATTTCACTTACCTCGTCACTTTTAAAGCAGTAACTTAGAAAAAAATGTATTTCAAATAGTATAATGTACAGAATTCCAAGATCCTACATCTCATGATGCACATATCTTCTGTAACACTTTCCTGTTGAATATGGGCAGAACTTGGAGCTGTGACAGGGTATTGCTTCCATGATTATGTCACTAATGAGTTAGGATCTAATTAATCCAAAGAAATTATTGCAGGTAAGGCTGACCTAATCAGGCAAACCCTTTGATAGGAAAGTGAAGTGCAACTTCCTGCTGGCCTTGGAGACATAGCCTACATGAATGTAACAGCTGCAAGGAAATGAATTCTGTCTACGACAATGTGAGGTTTTGAAAGGCTCCTGACTCCAGAAGTTCAGGTGTCTCTCAGCATTGGCTGACGACTAGAGAACTTGAGTACAAGACCCAACCAATCTGGCACAAATGCTTGACCTTTATAAACTTGAACTAATATAGTTGAGCTGGCTCGATCTCTAAAACTGTTGCAATTTTTATAAATAGGTACAAATAGCTAACAGAGCGGATTTGAAAATTAAGCTCTTTAAAGATTGCTGTTCACATGTATGTCCATTTGGATAAATGTATGTTTATCTTAAGGCCTTGTGCATACTAAGAAACATTTTAGAATGAAATACACCATGTCTGTATCTTCAAATTTAATATTTCTGCATGTGAGATGTTTTCCCTTATGCCAATATTATTACAGAGAACCATGTTACTTAATACCTAAATATACTAAATTTTCTTTTTAATTCAACACTGCTCAATACTTTATAATCCAACTATTACTGTTGAGTAGCACAGTAGTATAAATAGAGTTAATATCTCTTTAGAAATGGAAACCATAGTTCACTCTTTTTTTCTTGACATCTGAACACTCCCTAAGATACGTGTAGGCAATCATGTTAGTAAAAGGAAAAAAACATCTTTAGGTTGTTTTGAAACTCTTTGGAAGCTTAAGCAAAACATTGATATGTAAACTACACAGTGGATGAACTTTCTGTTATAATGCAATATGTAACCTTTGTCATTACACTCTCTTAAACTTTGAATGTGCTACAAATGAAGGAGATAACAAACGGGCATATCCATCCCTGTGGGAAAGAGAAAAATATTTCAAAATATTTTCAGGATGTGTTTTATGAGGTATCAGACAACTTGAAATATACCCCGTGACACTAGAGGGTTATAAGCCAGGAAAAACCTCCACCATGGAAAAAAAAGTCATGAGTTATACCTGTGAAGAGCAACAGCTCAAAAAAGATTTATAAAGGCTCAATGAAAAAGAATCATGTTTTCCAAGATAGCCAGTTTCTCTAGAGTTGCTTCCCAGTTCAATGACCTGGCCAAGCTTCCTCCTTCCTTTCTACTTTGCACAGTGAAGTATCTGAGAATAAGATACATCTAGTCAGCTGTCATAAACACTGAAATCTACTACAAAGAACTTCCAAAAAAGCCACAGAGAAAATTTCTGCCCTTGCCACCTCTTCATAAGAGATGCTAGAAGGGTTTAGAA
Source organism: Grammomys surdaster (assembly GCF_004785775.1). Lineage (NCBI taxonomy): Eukaryota > Metazoa > Chordata > Mammalia > Rodentia > Muridae > Grammomys > Grammomys surdaster. The sequence continues at coordinate 6,485,688 of NW_021604719.1, forward strand.
TTTAGGCTTTGGGGATGTTCATGGCCTCTCTATGGTTCCTCAGTAAAGCACTCATAAGATTATTTACAATTAGGCCATCATCAAACTTATCTTGTTCTTATCAGGAAACATAGAAGCAAAAAAAGCCAATTATGTTATTTCAATAAGTTCTAGAATAAGAACTATAGCATATATTATCTGTAGACCTGTTTACAACTACCAAGCAAAAAAGATAAAACATTTAAAAATAGCACACCTCTGTGTGATATTAATAAAAATGTATTCGCCATTTTATTACCACAGGAACAAACAAGGAAATCAGTCAGTAAATAATCCAATTCTGCTCAATCAGCTATCAGGGGAAAAAATAGGCAAAGTACAGCCAAATATACCCAGAATATTGATTGTTCTGATTTTCAAGTGCCACTGCCCAACCCTAAGAGCAAAACTGTCACAATGAGTACACACAAAATTTGTTATTACTAGTGAAAGGGCAACAATAGGAACAATGTACAAATATATCATCATCAAATTCTTAGACTCAATTTATATATTAGTGGAATATAGTCTGTAGAGATGTCCTCTAAGAATATTCATTTGTGAAAAGCTGATTGGATTGTGTTATTATGCAGATTTATAAGTCAAAGCAAATGGGCTAGTTTCTCAGATCCTGTATTTCGCTTTAGTTAACCATAGCACATCTGCTCCACATCAGTTGAGTTGGTGCTATCCTGAGACAAGGATACAGTATATATACATGAACTTAGGATAATACTGAATGAATACTAGCTTAACATATCTACATGAAATTAGAGAATTCTCTTACTGTTAGCAACTGCACTGTACAGTAAATTTCCAGTGGGTAACTTCTAAACCACACGTGAGGCAGATTTTTAATGAACTGAACCTTTACAAACATTCCTGAAAGTGGTCTTTGATTAAAGATTATGAGATAGGAACTGGCTGATGGTTCTACATGATTTAAGAAGGGTAAAGACAAAAGACAAAAAGAGAAGTTAGAAAACTCATTATGAGAATGTAAGCTATAAAAACCTTCAGGTGGAGCTTGTCAAAAGTGGGTTGACATAAAAACATTAGTAGGAGAAGAGGCCATGAAGGAAGAGCAACCTACAGATTGCCAAAGTTGAGTGAAACTGGGCAGAGAAGGTAAGCCTTACATGAACTATAGAAATAGGACTGAATCAAAGATATAACTGCTTCAGCATTACATCACCAATTCAGGTCCCAAACTAGATTTTGAAATACACACAAAAGAGGATATTTGGACAAGGAATTATGGTATAATTACGGTAGCTCAAACCAGACAATTACTCAGTGTTAGTGTGAGTTTGGTCAGATATCTGCATAATGGTCAAATATTTACAGAATTATGAATCCACAAACTCAAAAATACATATTATTTTCAGAAGTTCATAGAATATTATTCCAAATGAGGTCATACTTTTGGCTGTGAAAATGTCTAAACATACAAATTTGAAATGATTTTTTTTGCCTTATTCTATTACACTAGAATGAAACTAGAAGCAGACATAAATAAATAAATAAATAAACAAACAAACAAACACACACAGAACTAATAGACCAGACTGAAGACTACACTTTAGAAAAGGTAGTTTATAACTGAAGAAATCAAGAAGCTAAAATATTCCTATGAAAATGGAAACATACTGTAATCAGTGAAGGATGGTAAATGCAATGAGTGATTATAGCTCTAAGTCTATAAAATATAAAGCAGAGTTCAAGCAAATAACTGATTTAACTGTTGGTCAAAATAGAAACAAACCAAATTCCAAACCAGAGTTTAGAAATATTAACTATAATAACAATAATAAATTAAGTTGTAGTCGAAAATTCAACAAATAGATCAAAGAAACAAGAAACCAATTATGTGAAATATAAAAATAAAATATTAATAAAAATATTAATAAATTCTTTGCCAAACTAATCCAAGAATCAGGAAAAAAGTTTTAAGTTTGGAAATCCAAAAAAGCAGATTTTTACAACAGAACTAAATTTAGAGACCTAAATTAGAACCAAACACAACTTGAAAAAACTAAACTACATCAATGAAAAATAAAGATTCCTACTGATATTCTGCTATACTCATAGGTCAGGCCCTTGTCTAGTTGTTATCAGAGAGGCTTACTATGACAGCAAATATAAGTGGATGCAGAGACTCACAGCCAGATATTATGCAGATAGTCTAAATGGAGGGTCCCCATTGAGTCATTACCCTAGGAGGTCAGGAATCTTGCAGAAGATGGGGAAGATTGTAGTACTCAGAGGAGAAAGTGGACACCCAGAGAACATGGCCCACTGATCTACTAAGAAGGGGTACATATCCATTTACAGAGACTGAATCAACCAGGAGGAACCTGCATGGGTCTGTACCAGGTCCTCTACATATATAATATGGCTGTCAGCTTGGTGTTTTTGAGAGACTCCTAGCAGTGGAAATTAGCGTGTCTCTGTCTCCTTTGCCTGTTCCTGGGACTCTTTTCCTCCTATTATATTGCCTTGTCCAGCATCAGTATGAGGGCATTTGCCTTGTCTTATATCTTGTTTTGTATTATTTGGCTGTTGTCTCTCGGAGGCCTGCTCCTTTCTGACAAGGAAATGGAGGGGGAGTGTATCAAAGAAAGAGGGAAAATGGGGGACGGCTGGGAAAATCTAGGAGCTTGGGAAGAATGGAGGAAGGAGAAATTGACTAGGATGTATTGCATGAGATAGTAATCTAATTCAACTTTAAAAAAAAAGAAAAAAAAGGGACTTAAAAGAATCCTAAAGTAGATCTAAAAATAAGCTCACTATAATAAAGGCTAATAATGACAAACTTGCAGCCAATAACATACTAAAAGGACAGAGTGCAACGTGTTTCTTTTAATTAAGAAGAAAAAGATGCCTTATTCAATACAGTACTTGAAATCTTGGCTGAAGGATTCTGCAGCAGGAAGAAATAAAAAGGAATATAGATTGTAAAGCAGAAATTGATATCAACCCTGTTTGTAAGTGACATGATTTTATGTATAAAATAAATTAAGGAGTCTATTAAAAGCAGAATTAATGAATTTATCAAATTAGCCAAATATTAAATCAGTATACAGAACAATCATTTCTTATTTTATGTTAGTAAAACATTCACTGACATAGAAATTATGAAAAAAAAATCTCATTCATCATAAACTCCTAAGACTGACTATAATCCCCATCAAAACTTCAATGGTATTTTTTTAAAGAATTGCTTCTTTTATAATTGAGATTTTAATATGATTATATCATTTCATCCTTTCCTTTCCTGAACCCTTCAATTGATCTCTTTCTAATTCATGATCTTTTTTAAAATTATACTTGTTATATGCATATATGTATATATTTATACATATATATTCCTAAGTATATCCTGCTCAGTATGTTTAATGTTACTCATATTATGTCAGGTCTTGCCATTTTATATTGAAACATTCATATGGAAATGCAAAAGGTCTCAGGTAACAAAAACATTCTGAACTAAAGGAACTATGCTAAAGGTCTTTAAGTCACACCACGAAATCATAATATCGGAACAACACAACACTGTCACAGAAATGCATGTGCAGATAAATAAAACAGAATCAAGCATCCAGAGAATGAATCCAAGTGTGTGTGTGTGTGTGTGTGTGTGTGTGTGTGTGTGTGTGTAACTTCATTCAAGCAAGAGAGGGGAGGCGGAGGTGGGGTGGAAATATAGAAGAAGAGAGGAGGCAGTGAGAGAAAGGGTGAGGAGAAGCATGAAAGCACAGGGAAACTAGGATGAAAGAAGAGATTGGTTGGAGTAGAGAAGATGTTGGGAAACAAGATGAAGGAATGATGAATATGACTAAAGTAATGATGTATTGGAAAGAAATGGCCTATTTAAAATTCAAAAGTACATGCAAGGAATATATGCTAATAGAACAAACAAGACTATGGCTATTTGATTACATGCATATGGCTGTTCGATACAGTAACACCTTATCTAATATGTGAACTGGTGTGTTTCCCTTGTTATTCTGCTTTTCATTTTGTATGCTTAATTTTATAGTTGTAATTTTTATATACAATACAATATTTTTGTAAATAAGGTAAGGAGTATATGTATTTAAAAGTGTTATGTTGTAACTGGAAAATAGCAGCAAATAGAATTTGGCCAATTACTCATTCATATACCACTGTTAGAGATAACCGACTCAACAAGAAATTATGTGGTGATACTTCAAAGTAACAGCCTCAACACTGAACCCCAGGAATCTCAGATGACTCAGTGATGGAGTTCAACAGAAAATCAAGAAGCAATTCAGAAAACCCACCAGAGTAGAAAAACTTTCAGCTCTCCAGTTTCTTGGATAAAGCATGTCCTATTGGCATGACAAATGTATTCTTATTAGCACACTAAGCAACTACATGCAAATAATCAAAATGAGTGACCATGTTTTGAAAAGTAGGGAGTACTCTGTTTAACATTATAAAGATGAGAATGCATTTAAATTCTCACTATATGTTCCTCAGGTATGAGGCAAATACAATAATATAGAAAATTTTTCATTGCTCAAGGTGAGGTGACTTTGAACATTTTTTTTAAATATTAATGTACTGTGTCATCTTCATTTCTCAAAATGATTTTCTTCTGTTTAAATAACTATGCATTGTCCAGTGAAATGGCTTATCTCATATAAAAGCATTTGCTGCTTAAGCCCAAAGACAAAGTCTACTTCTTGGGATCTAGAGTAGAAGTAGTGAATTAACACTGTAGTAGTGTCTTCTGACCTTCACATGTGTAGAGCATGTGTACATGGGCAGGCAATTCACACACACACATACACACACACACACACACATACACACACACACACAGAAAGAGAGAGTGACAGAGACAGAGAGAGACAGAGAGACACAGACAGAGAATGATAAAATGATAGGATATTTTATAAAGAAAAGTACATTTTTCATTATAACTGTTAAAGATTAGTATGTAGTCAGAAGGAAAATACATAAACATGGAAATGGGCAAATGGAAGCCTTCCTAAATCATTTAAAGTTATATTGGGACATTTTTCTAGCAGATGTCTTCTGGAACATCTCAATATTTGATAGACTATAATTTTGATCTACTCACCATGATTAGAACTTGTGTCTTATAAACCACAGGATTCTTTGGAGGAAATGTATATTTTCTGCTGCTCAATAGAAAAGATAACACTAAACATTATTTTTGTATAAGATATTATTGAATTTTTATCAAAATAAACAAGCTTATGAATTTGCATTTTCAACTTGTGCTATTAATCTAAATTTTTCACATTCTTCTGGAGTCATCTTTCTCATTCTGTGGTTTTCCATGTTAATAAGTTAGATAAATTTGATATGGCTAAAAGTTTATATGACATATTTTTGTAATAATTTGCAAATTGCTTACTTTTGTACAGATTGAATGAACCATGTTCCAATATGTTTTTACCAATAATTGATTGTTTTACATCACACTGCTTCAGGTAGGGTATGGTAGTATGAACAAAGCTTAGATGGGCATAAGGAAAGTCAGTTGCCACATCGTGCACATAGGCTGCAAGAGTTGTAGTCCTCAGTGTTTTCTCAGGAGCTTTGAAAATTATGTAGTACTAATGAACCTTCGATATAAAGATTTTAGAAGTCTGATGGCAGCTAAATCAACTATACTGTTCCTTTGGAACAGAACCACCCTCTGTAGTGGAAAGGCTGGTTATATGCCCATGCTCTTTTAGAGGTATTAATAAATCCAGGTTGATATATTTCAAAATTTTGCCAAAAAATATTACAAAACTTAGCAAAGGGAACTGGGACAGAGTCCATATAAGAAAGCAAGAATGTGTACTGCAGTTTTAAAGTCTGCATTTTCTTCCAAATAAACCATCGCCTCATGGGTGCATGTCACTAAGTGATTTGCCATTCTAACTAGCAATGGAAAGCAGATGCATAAAACCCAGCTTATGCTTGTTTATGGTTAAATTCATTGCTGACTGGAGGGGTACAGTGTCTTCAAAATTATTCATTCTTGATATAATCAGTGGATGTTTGTTAAGCCTAGGGGGGTACTAGAAACCAAATATTAGTGTAGGAATAAAGTTAGCTCTTCGTACGTTTGAGGAAAAATTAATGAGAATGAGAGTAATAAAGAATCTGGTTCTGATGTAGTTGTGTGTGCATGTATCACTGTGAAGTTCCTTTCAAAGATTTAGTAGTTGAGCCAAGAACAACATAAGGTGGAGGGAAAATGTTATTAGATATTTTGATTGCTGAGCAATAAATAATTGTGTAATATGCCTGTCTTCCTGAGATGCTCTTGGAAATTTTTAAATGTACATAAACCCCGTGAAGTGACAAATGGAAAGCAGCCTAGTTTAAAGATAAATTCTACCATTGTATATACCAAAGTCATTCTAAATGTGATAAATCCTATTTTCCTTATTTAAATATAGTAAGCTACATGGCAGGAAGCCTTTTGATTTCCAAAACAAAAATCAAAATATTTTATTATTGCTCAGTTACTTCAAATTATGTCAAAACATTTTTCCTTATATTTAGTATAGTGGTCCTTAACTGTACATTGAAATTACTTGCATATTTAAAAGTGTACGAACAGTTTACTAGTTCTCACAAACTGTTTTGTTATATGCTCTACATGCTTTCTTTATCTTTAGAAACCTTCTAATTAAATAGTCATAATTTTAATTTATGTATATTATTTAATATTTTTAGTGTACTTTTTTCTCAGTCACTTGTTCATGCTTTATGGCTAACAGGATATTTTGTGTTTGAGGATATGTATTTCTTGGACTATTCCCTTAATTTTTACTATTTCCTCTACATTCCTATTCATGTCTTTAGTTGGGATGTACTTTTGTATATTGATGATTTTCCTAAAGCATGTAGTAATTGTTACTCTAATCTTTACAGGGCTAAAAGAGGAGGAGTTGAATATCATATGGAAATATCTTGATGCCATGCACAATTTTCTTAAGCATGTAAAATACCTTAAATTATATATATAGTGTGTGTGTGTTTGTGTGTGTATGTATACAGACTCTGTCCTGTCCAACATCTGATGGTTGTAAATAGTTATAAGTGTGAACAACACAAATCTTAAACTTTAAATATTATGATTTTTTTTGTTTTGTATTAAATCTTGATTGTGTGAATCTTTTGTATGGACTTGTAAACTGACAGTGTTATATTCCCTGGCTGTAGCCTTCATCCTGTTGATCAGTTAAACTCCTTTTAAAAAATAGCATTCATTCCTACAACGGAATGAATTTTCCTACTAAGAAAAAACAGTATTATATGCTAAAAAGTAAGTGTAGTATGAGCCAAGACATAGGTTGGATTTCTAGCACCTATATTCTATCATAGTCTTTCCATTAATTTCAGTTTTCAGCTTCTCTTTCCACCCCCATCTGATCCCCAATCTGGAGTGTCTCTGAGTGCTGCAGGAGGAGATCCTATGTCTCCATTCTCTGTGTGACCCTCTGGGTATTTTGACCTGGAACTCCCTTGTCTCCACTTTATTTGTTAAAAGACTCCCATTAGAATGTTCCTTTCTAAAAAATTTGTTGAAATCTGTCATCTACTAATGACCTTTCTGCATAATGCTATCTCTATTGGTATGGATTTATTCTTTTCAAAGTTTTTTCCATGTGTTATTATATTAATTAGATCTTAGATAAAGGGAGATCAATCAGTACAGTCCCTGTGTCATCTGGAGTCAGAGGTGTTGAGGATTCACGCTTGTTTCACCTCATAATTTTAACCTAACTTGAAGAAAGTTTCCAAATCTTTGGCTTTTCTATCACAACCGAAAGATGAATTTTAGGTGAATCGTTTCAAATTCATATGGTTTGTGTTCAATTAATTGCAACAAAGCCAGATTTTTTTCTTATATGAGGAGCAAATTAGGCCTGTTTATATTAAATAGGCAAGTTTTGGCTTATGAACTAATGTTCGTAGGAGGTGTGAAAAAATATATCTGAATAACGTAAGTTAGATTTTAGATGTAGACAGGGCCACCTGAATCCCTCTCCAATATCAGCTTCACTTAGCACTGACAAACACCAATGATGACAATTAGAAATTTAGAGCAGAGAAAGTAACAATGCTGAAGTCTATGTAGCAAATATCCAAATAATTGGCTGGTTTTGAGTAGTATTGAAAAGCTGACCATTTTCTTATTATAAATATCAGGATTCCTCCCTAAAAGTGACAAATGAAAAAAAAATGAAGGTAGAACAAGAAAATAACTAATAAAATCTAGAACAAAAATAATATGGTATCAATTGTGCAATTAGGTCTCAATTGCCTAGAGAGTTTGTACTACCAGCACATGTACACTGACGCTGGCCACTAGGCAACTGTGTTTTACATTCCGTACTAGCAGATTCACAATAGTTGCTGACTGGGACTCATACAGTTATAGGCTGAATCCTTTTGCTATCTTAACTCAAATATGTATAGTGTTCACTGTTTACACATTTGCCTTACAGTATAGGATTCAAAACATGGTAGAAGCTCTAGAAAAAGGATAGTGTGCTTCAATTAGCAGGTAGTACCATTTTGATACTAGAGTACACATCAGGCTACTATATAACAAAACTGTGATGGATTCCTTTCCAAGTAAGCACAATCTGATTTGAGAAATGTTATTCCTACTCTCCTCTGCTTTTTCCAATGGATCAGTTACCCCAAAACATCTAACATGTGATAAAGTCTTCACACCAATGACCTAAGCATTTACAATTTTTATAGACATAGAGACACCTTGGGTATGATTCCTGATAATTTATCTTTTCAATTTGCTGACTTTTCATCTCAATAGAAATGAAATTAGCATGATAACTAGTGAGATCCAACCCATTTCACTGTGTTCCTTTATGGAGATGCTTCTCTTCAGTTAGTAGAGAGGGAGAAACTGTAATGGAGAAGGGAACACTTTCTAAATTTTATACTTCATGTGTAAAAATTCTATCTTGGGGGTCTATTGCTCAATCCTTATGTTTTCTTTATGATATAATTTGGTTTGAATAGTCCCCTTTCATATATTTAACACAACATGAGGTTAAAATTAACCTTAAAAGTTTGAGAATATTTTGCTGATAACAAAGACTAAGATAGAGTACTCTTGTGACACACATTTTATTAAAGATTAGAGAAGAAGATTTTTGGTTGGACATCCTGTCTCAGAAAGAGAAAATAGCTCAAACTTAAAGTCTTTCCCTGTATATATACTCTTACCAGTTTAATCGCCAACACTTAAACAAACAAACAAAATATCCTCCTAACTGCTAAAAAAAGACAGGGTTTCATCAGTGGCAGCGTCTTCATTTAAGGCAAGCTTTTTCTATTTAGAAATTATCCTAAACTCACAACATGCATAGCTTATATTTCACCTTCAATAGATTTTTGATCAAAGGTAAACACATAAGGAAGGCTATATCTATCTGTATTCATTATCCACAGCTACCAGACATATTACCTCAAAGTGAGATAGCATTAAAAAAAAAACAGTATCCATTATGTCAAAACCAGAACAAGCTTTGGCTCTCATCTTTTCTCTCACAAGACTCCATTCAATTTTCATGATGGAGATGTTATCTCAGATCTAGCTGTGCAAAGACCCACATAGATATCGGTCATTTGGAGATTGTAAATATTCAGTCCTTTGTAAGTGGATAAACTGAGACCTTGCTTTCTCACCAGATACTTGCCAAAGGCTCCTCCCTTTATTCCTTGTCATTGAGATCTCCCATAGCAGTTAAAAACACGATAATTGGTTTTCCATGTATGTTAACAAGATGGAAGGCATTTTTTTCCAAGCTAATCTCAGAAGCAATAATACACTTTTGCCTTTCCATCAATGTTATAAGCAAGTTTCCATGTCTAGCTTATACTTCAAATGTGATTACACAGGGTCGGAACATCAGAAGGTAACCATCATTTGGTACTACCTCAGATGTCAGACTTATGACAATGTCCTGAAGAATCAAGCTGCAAAGGGGATTAAAAGATGGAATTTAAAGAGGACAAATCACAGACTTACTCGCTATGGTGACAGAAGCTGCCAAATGCTGTCAAAGGCTTCTCTCTTCTGTGTCATGGCAGATACCTCAGACTTACCTTTTATATTCAATGCATCACTCCAGCTTCCTATTCACTACCTACCTGTCAGACGCATAGTTCCTCACAGCAAAAATGAAAGCGATCAAATGAGAGTTCCTAAATTGCATAGACCCTACTGAAAAAAAAAAGGAGACTCTTTTTCTTTACTTGTCCCTTTGTAGTCTGATCTCAGAGAAGCTATTCCTGTCAAGGAGAAATATCTTTGCCACTAAGCTGCTGTCTTCTCAAGGATTTCACTGTTCATTGCTTTTGTGTTGTGTGCCTTCAACACAGCACCTCTGATGGCTTCTGTCATGGCATGTCAATTGCCTCTTTCTCTCCCATTTGCCTTTTGTCCCCTTCAGATGCTCTCCCATTGTTCCCCAAATGAATTTTTCTCCATAATATACTTGGATGTGGTGAGTGTCTCCAATAGGCTACAAACACTTGACAATGTGTCATAATTACGTCAAAAAGCATTTCACTCTTTGTGTAATATGATAAAGGCAGTGTTTAAAAAGATCAAATCTATGGTGGTAATGAATAAAATTCTAAAGTTGATAATCTAATGTAAATTTAGTAAAAATAGATTTTAATACTCATATAGACAAGAGAAAAAAATAAGAAAAACAGCAGATATCATTTCACTTGTAAACAGAAACCTGAAAAATAAAATTAATGACATTTAAAGAAATGGTTCCTTATAGATCAATACAACCAGAGACAAGAAAGTTGATTCAGTGATTAAGAACTTGTACATAGGAAAAAGGAAAACAAAAACAAAAGCATAGAGACCCAGAGCCAGATGTTCCACAAAGAACTAGAGACTTTGAAACATTGAGCCCTAATTGGACCATCTACATCAAATTCCTCCCCTCGGAGTTCAGAAAACCATAGAAGAGAGGTTGAAAATGTGTAAGAGTAGAATGGATGGAGAACACCAAGAAAACAAGTGCACAGCTTGCTTATAAGTAAACTGTTCTTGTACTCAAATATGTGCAATGAAGTAGTAGAGTTTGAGGGTTTTTAATATAATTTGCAATAGTTTGCAAAAGCATTGGTACTCATTTAAATCAGAATCTCTATGCATACATATGATAAAAATTATTTAGAAAAACGATGCTAAAAGCATCAGAAATGCAATTTACACAGAAATCAGTCTGAAAAATCACATTGACGCAAGACTTGACATGACCTCAGTAGGCTCCTAACTACCTAGCATGGTGTAGGCTTGGTCACTAATACCTCTTAGTTCTTTGGGTCATCAGAGTTAGCATAGCTGCTTGATACTGCTCTTCAGTAAACAATTTTGTTTGCTTAGTGTTTCTACTGAATGTAGAATTTTAATTTCTATCTATCTATCTATCTATCTATCTATCTATCTACCTATCTATCTATTAGTGTTTCTATTAAATTGAAAAACAACTGATAATGTCAGTTGATACCTGTGGTGGTTTGAATAGGTATGGCCCCCATGGACTTATGTGTGTGAGTGTTTGGCCCATAGGAGATGGCACTATTAAGAAGTGTGGCCTTGTTGAATTAGGTGTGGCTATGTTGGAGGAAGTGTGTCACGCTGTGGTGGACTTTTAGGTCTCCTATGCCCAAGCTATGGCCAATGACACAATCTCCTGCTACCTTCTCATCAAGATGTAAAACTCTTAGGTCTACCTCTAGCAACATTCCAGCCTGGATGCTGCCATGCTTCCTTCTATGATGATAATGGACTAAACCTCTGAAATTGTAAGCCAGCCCCAATTAAATGTTTTCCTTTATAAGAGTTGTCTCTTCACAGCTATGGAAAGCCTAACTAAGACAATACCTATAAATAAGCAAACAAGTATGATTCATATGTGTGTATGTAACAATACTTGAGCAACATAATACACTTGATTGTAATAGGCTTCCTTTCCTATAGTGATATTTTGAACTGCAAAGAATATACTATATATTGTAATATATTTAAATATATTTTGTTGTAAAATCTATGAGTACAGTAGTTGTAAATGTTACAGAAAAAAATAGTATTGGTTTCCTGTTTACAATTCCCCCTCATTCAATAAAATGTTTTTATAATTAGTGCATTTCAAGTCTACATGAGGAACATTACTTTGTTTCAATTCCACAAAACGTGGTCGTTTTCTCCTCTTCAGAGAATGATGCCATCCTATTTTCAAATATCGAGATGACAATAAAATTGAAAATACTACCAAAAATTGACTCACTATAACCGTATAACAAATAAGAATTAGTCTCACTTTGTGTAATAAAAACCATTTCTCATCCAAAGACAAAGACAAAGAAAGTGGAACAAAGCTCACAAAGTTTGATTATAACACTAGGCAAACTAATATTTGCAATGCTATTCTTTTTTTGCTAAGTAAGAAATGTTGAGCAGATATCATAAGCTTTATACAATCAAAATAGCCCTGAAATACTTTGGAACAGTAAAAGTCAAAGGATACTCATAAGTGACTAAATACAAAATGATCACTTTCAAATCCTGATAATAACATTTTAAATTTGTTTAAATCTAGTTTTGTTGTTGTTTTGTTTGTTTTTAAATTCACAAAGCATCCACTGTCATGAAGTCTCTGAAATGCTCGTGGACTGGGTGTCTTCATTAGTTGGACATTCTCACATATGACAAAACATGAGAAGAGAACATATTTGAATTGGAAAACTGAAACTATTTTCACTATAGTAAGTCTCCCAATAGCATATATACCTTGACAGCCTTTTGGAATGGGGACTCACAAGAGCATATGTCCACTCAGAAGGGGTGATTGGTAAATTGCACAAAGTGCTTTATTGGCTTTATGTCATTCTCTGAACAGCAGCAATTAATGTAGCCTTTGCTCCACAGAAAGTGGCCATGTGTATTCAAGTACCACTTAATTTCCTAATCATCATGTCATTTTCCACATTGCCTTCTGTTAAATAAAGTAAGTAGAAGGCTGGGACAAAAGGTGATGTTTTCCATGTCCAAATTGTCAAGAGAGTATATTTTTGTGATACAGTCTACATTTACTAAAGATATTATTAAGTTTGGGATAATAGTAGCATTTACTTTTTGACACTGAAACAGACATCCAAGTTTTGTTCTGATGTCTAAAGCAACCTACCCTAATTCAGTGCTGATGATAATAGGTACAATCAGCAATGTACATTTTCATATCCTCATAGAAACTGACAATAATCATTTTTATATGTAAATACATTTAGTATAACTACCTGAGAAACTCCTGTAGCTGATGTAGTCATTAATGAAGCTGTGCTTAATTTGATGTTCAACCAAAATACATGCTAGGAGAAAATCAAATAGGTAAACATGATCTACGCCCAAAAACTATACTTTCTATGTTTGATAAACAGCCACAGTGTGTAAAATTGCTTAGCTGTTAAACTGGGTTTTACTTTCCTTAGTAATGTTATTAATTGTTTTTTTCTGATTGCCTATTATTCTAATATGTTTTTTTCATATATATATATATATATATATATATATGTGCGTGTGTGTATGAATGTATGTGTATATGCACTTAGAGAGTTGTAGTTTCTATCTACAATTTAGTTGCTGCAACATATTATTCCAGATTTATTTGATTCCTTATCTCAGAAAAAAATGCCTAATACCACTGGAACATCTAGGATTTTCATATATACTGCCCTTGATATCTGATCAAGATAAGTAAGAAGTCAAGAGCTTGATTACATATAAAGAAAAATTAACAGCTTCCCTAAAAGAGAACAAAACATTAAAACAAAAAAGAAAAAAAACTTCATCATAAAGATTGGGGTTCCCTTTTTTCAACTTTCTGTTATTTATCAAAATGTTGGACATTTTGTTTCATTAAGAATTTGAATCATAAAAATCCAAAAAGAATGAAACTTCTCTATTAATAATATACAATATGAAATATACTTTAAATTTTGAAGAATTCTGAATTTTATGAGTTGAGTGATGAATTGGTTGATGAGTTGGGTAATTTGATCTCTTTTTGGGGGGTGAGCCTGTGCATATCTGTGATAATTGTTCCATGGTGTAGACTTTTAACCTAGTAGAATGTTTAGGAATGTTCATGAATTTTAAGTAAAAACACTGAGGTCGATGCTTCTCACAGAATGGGATTAGCATCCCTTCACTCATCAGTATGTAGATCCCTGTCAGGCTGCACAATAAACTCATCATGAAACTGTATTTGCCTTTACATTTTGACAAGAAATCTAATCTATCAAAAATACTGTAACTTACTTAGCTTGTATAAGAGATCCATGGAAATGTTTTAATATATATCTTTATTAAATGAAGTTGCAACACAATAATGAATTTCCTCTTAATTTTATAGAATTTTCTTTATTATTTCTCCTCCTCCTTCTGCCTTCCCATCATCATCCTCCTTTTTCTTCTTTCTGAGACAGAGTCTTAGTATTATGTATCATTGATTGCCCTGGAACTTATAGAGATCTGCCTGCCTTTGTGCCTGGCTTCTATTACTCACTTGTTTCTGTCTTCTGTGTTTATTTGGAAATTTAAAGTTTATGCTTGTATGAGAAAGTATAATTAAATGCTATTCCTGTTATATTCTAAATGTACTCTCAGGTTCACTACAATAATGCATATTAGCAAAGGAATGTTCAGTTCCAAAAACCTATCCTTTCTATACAACTTCATTTTATTTATTTATTTTATTTATTTTTTATTTTATTTTATTTTATTTTAAAACTTTTTCTTATGTACTTTGGCCATATTATTCTGCCTCCACTAACTCTGCCTACATTCTTCTTCTCCTTTCTTCTCCCATCAAACTTTTTTTTTCAAAACCAACTCAAATCTCTCTCTCTCTCTCTCTCTCTCTCATACACACACACACACACACTGCTCTAGGTCTGTTTTGTTTTGGATAGCTACTCCACATGGAGTGTAGTTAAAATGCCTAGTGATATTCTATTGAAGAAAAGTGGCCAGAAACTGAGAAAAAAAAAACATATGTCTTTCAACTGAAGAATGGACCCAAAGTGTGGTATATCTACACAATGAAATACTACTCAGCTATTAAAAACAAAGATATCATGAAATTTGAAAGAAAATGGATGGGACTAGGAAACATTATCCTGAGTGAGGTAATCCAAACCCAAAGAACATGCATGGTGTGTATTCACTTATAAGTAGATATTAGCCATAAAGTCCAGGATATCCATACTATAATCCACAGAACCAAAGAAGCTAAGTAACAAGGAGGGTACAAGAATGAGAAATAAAATAGTCATTGGTGTTGGATGAAAGAAACTGGGTGGGAGAGAGAATAGGGAGGTGGTAGGAGAGGGGCATCCTTAGGAAATGCCAGAGACCTGGGATGAGGGAGGTTCCATGGAGTCTGTGAAGATGACACTATCTGAAATTCCAAGCACTTAGGGATATTGAGATTAAAGTAGCTACCGCCTATAGCCAGGCAGGACTCTCAGTGGAGGGCGAAGGACACCAACCCATCCACAAAACCTTCAACTTAAAATTTGTCCTCCCTACCAGAAATGCAGGGACAAAGACGGAACAGAGTCTGGGGAAATGGCCAAACAATAACTTGCCCAACTTAAGATCTATCCTATGCACAAGAACTAACCCCTGACATTATTAATGATATTCTGTTATGCTTACAGACAGGAGTCTAGCATAATTGTCTTCTAAAAGGCTCCACCCAGCAGCCACCCAGGAGCTGACAAAAACTGATGCACAGAATCACATTCAAATATTAGACAGAACTTGAGAAGTCTTGTGAAATAGTTGGAGGATTCAGGGACACTACAAGACCAACTGACCTGGACTCTTGGGAACTACCAGAGAATGTATCACCACCACCAACAAAAAAGCATTCGTGGGCTGAATCAAGGCCCCTGCAAATTTGTAGCAGGTGCTTTGTTTGATCTTCATATGGGCCTCCCAACAAATGGAGGTGGGCTGTCACTGACTATGTTGCCTGTCTGTGAATCCTTTCCTAAATAGGTTGCCTTTTCTGGCATTTGTGAAAGAGGATGAGCTTAGCTCAGCAGTGACTTGATGTACTCAAGGGACCTAATCCTTCTCAAAGGAGTAAGGGGCGGCCCCCCGCGGGAATGGAGAGAGGCCGCGTGAAGGGGTAAGAGAGGGGAGCAATCAGGATGCAAAGTGAATAAAAAGTGATTTTAAGAGAGAATGTAATGTTTCTTGTGGAACACCTAAAATTGGGAGCAGGTAGATCTCTGACTCTAGCCTGCCCTTTGGAATCTTTTGTCTATGGACATATCTTGTCCAGCCTTGACATGAGAGCTTTGGCCTTGTCTTACTGAATTATGTTTTGTCCTGTTTGGTTATTGTTTCAAGGAGGCCTGCTGCTTTCTGAAGGGGAAGTGGATCTTAGGGAAAGAGAAAGTGGTTGGGGCAGTCTAGATGGAGCAGAGGGAGGGTAAACTGAGGTTGGAATGTATTGTATGAGAGAAGCATATATATTTTTTCAATTAGAAAAGAAGAAAAAGAAATGTTCTTTGTCACCTGACAAATATGACTATCTCTATTATATGTAATTGAATTTGATAATGAAATGGTATTATCAGTGATTTCTAATTTAAACCAGAGGTTTTGAAACCTTAACACAGCCTCTGATGCACATGTCTGGTAGTGTTGCTGAGATCTAGGATTTAGTGATTTTTTTTGTTCTTTATCAAAACGTATGCCTTAGTACATTAAACATGATTTAGAGTTATGCAGCTTTTACAGTTTTACATCATTGGATCACTATCTGTAATGAAATGTACTGTAATTTAAAGAAGGAGACACCATTAATCTCTAAAACAATGACTACTGACATCAAATAAAAATGTGTCACATGAAAACCATGGCTTAATGGTACTTCCAATATTTTTTGTCACATCTCTTCTCCTATTCTCTTACATGCATCCCTTTGTAAAATCAACAAACCAATTCTTCTTCTTTAGCTGGCCCATGAAACTGGTGATGCAATTTCTATTGTTTTATTTAAAGTGCTTTTTTGCATATTTAAGTCCTTTTTGATGACTTCCATTATATCCAATTTTTATATCTTTTATTTTTTCCTTCTAATTCTCTTCATATGTTATTTTTTAACATTTGTGTATATTAATATATACATGAACATATATAAAACATTATGTATAATATATAACATATAATGCACACATTCTAATTATTACTTTGATTTTTCTTTAAATCATTTATTTGGTCATTTCCAATTGTTATCTCCCTAGTCTTCGTTCTGTTAACACTGATCTTAACCTAAAGTACTCATACTCTGTAGGTGTAGATTTTTTTAAACCTACATTTTTTTACTCTCGAGAGATTTGAGGCCCCAGGGAGTGAGGAGGTCCAGTAGGGTGGGGGTGGAGGAGTGGGGACATCCTCTTGGAGAGGAGGTAAGGATTGGGGAGCAGTTAGGGCAGGAGAAACTGAAAGGAGAATGAAGTCTAGAATATAAAATAGTATTAAAGAATAAAAATAAATAAATCTGAAAAAAAAGAGAAAAAAAAACCCTACTTTTAATACAGGTTTTTGAATGCTTTGACTGACTTTCTAACCCACCATCCAAAATTATATACTATCCAAAATTAGAGAAAATATGGTAAATAGGACAAGGGGATGTGGACCTGTTTATAAGTAGTTTCTTGGGGTGATTCCAATCTCTATTTGTCAGGACACCAGCAATCCAGTTCAGTAGTGTCAGGATAGCAAACCAAATCAGCAGCAGTGGCACAATTTAGCAGAACCTGCCAGGCCTCCACTGAATTGGCAGGAGTCAGTGGGATCAACAAGGACCTGCTGGGATCCCAGGAAAAGTACTCTGCCATGCCTTTCTCAACAAAGTGGATATCCATAAAGACAAAGATATGAGAGCAAAAAGCATTGCAAAGCTAGGTATGCAAGCACACAGTCACTGTCCATTGATTCCTATTTATAGTCTTTCCAGACATGTCTTGCCTCAGCAAAATATCACATGAGTCTGTATCACCTGATATATACAGAAACTTCCACTTCAATATTCTGCACATTTATCTTTTTAATAAAACTCACATCAGCTTTCGTCTGTTTTCAAGACTTTAAAATGCCCAGCAATGAATGTCAACTAGTCCCCCAAAGAGGCAAGGTTCTAGGCACACTTGTGAGGAACTTAGATTAGTCTATGATAATGAGGAATTCTCGTGGTTATGTTAAGCAAGGCAGAAAGAGACTACTTAATTGTGGGCAGGACCATTGCCTGGTTGAGGGACCATGGACTATGAGAAATGGAAAGTACAAAGGAACACTAGCATGCATTCACCCACTGCTCTCTGCCCTTGACTCTGGATATAATACAACCTATTGCTTTAATTCCTTCTACACTGACTTCTCTACAGAGATTGATGGAAACCTCTTATTGTAATTCAAAAGAACCCTTTCTTTATTAAGATGTTCCTAATGGGGTATTTTACCACATCAATAGCAAATGGAACTATGATGCTGTCATATTTCTATTGCTTAAAAACTTATCTCACACTTATTGTATTGGCTGGTTTTGTGTCAACTTGACAGAAACTAGAATTATCAGAGAGGAAGGAGCCTTAGTTGAGGAAGCACCTTCATGAGATCAGGCAAAGAAAGGCATTTTCTCAACAGATGATCAATGGAGGAGAGAACAGACTATTGTGGGTGGTGCCAACCATGGGCCAGTGGTCCTGGGTTCTATAAGAAAGCAGGCTGGACAATCCATGTGAAGCAAGCCTGTAAGCAGTACCACCATGGCCTCTGCATCAGCTCCAGCTTTCAGGATTCTGCCCTGTGTGAGTTCTTGTCTTGACTTCCTTCAAAGGTGAATAGTGCTATGGAAGTGTAACTTCCTTTCTGATCATGGAATTTTGTCTCAGCAATAGACACTCTAACAAAGATACTGATCTAATACTCAAGGCTCTATTTAATCTGATCCAAAGACCTTTGGAGTATTTAGGATGCGACTAACAATGGTATCAGTTTTCTTCTTTTCTGCTTTTATCCTCTATAATTCTATTCAATGTCCTTTTACAAGCTCTTCAGTCTAGGCATAAAATCTTCTTTCCTATCCCCTGGCTGTCTTTCCTTTTAATTTTCAAGTATTATATTTGTCTTCCATGTGAAAGACTGTAGCCCTTCCCAATCTTTCATCTTGGAGTAGGCCATTCACACTATACAGCACTGCAAATTTATAATAATTCAAAGGTATATATACTGATATGTATGTAATAATAATCTGATTAACGCTAAACTGTATCACACTACTGTGTTTTCACAAGTATTTACTGGGACACACACATCTCCTTGCTTATATGTTGCCTGAGACTGTTTTTGTGCTACAATAATAGTGTTGACAACTGCAGTATTATATGGTCTACAGGTCCTAATTTATCTACTGTACAGTTCTAAGGGAAAAAATTGCTGACGTGAGATAGAATATATGGAAGAAAAGTGTGGAAAAAGACTAAAGAGACTCCAAAACACATTCCAATCTGGCTTCTGTTCCTATTATGCCCCTGTCCTCATGTTACTACTCGCACAAGCCCCAAGTCTACAAGGGAAAGGATATTTGACTAAGTCATCAGAATCTTGGATGTTGTGAAGTGTCTCTCACAATCATGTCAGTAAAGGCCTATATACTCAGATCCCATAGGGAACATCTTGTGGTAAACAGATAGGACATCTGATCCTCAAAAAGAGCCAATGAGAAGGTCAACAATCAGACCAAGTGGATTTCCATAATAACGCAGAGACTGAAGTCCATCCTAATGGTAATTTGAATTCTTCTCCCATAGAGTGTTAGAAGACACTTCAATAGGAAAACAGCCTCTCTATATGACAAAAGAGTGCATCTAGCTGACTCATTTTGTTGAAATCAAGTGAATTTAGGTCATTTAAATACTCAAAAATATCTGCTCAAGTAAAGAAAGTACCTTTTACATGAGAATTAGAGTAATTATATTTGTATTACTCTATTCATCATTCCTTAAGTATTTTCATATACATATTTATATATATAGCTATCTAGTTAAGTATTCTCACTTTCAAATCTAAAATTTCTGAGGCTTACATATATTTAAATTCTGGGTGAGAGTGGAATAGATTATTTTGAGTTATTCTAGTCATGTATAATTTTATATCCATGAATTAAACATCAAAGTTTACTTAGCAGCCACCATACACTAAGCATGATAAAAATAATATATAGTAAAGATATCCATGATAGAATGATGTAGTGTAAAGAGCCCTATATTTCTAGCAGTCAGAACCAGGTTTTAATTTGCTTTCCCAGGCTAACTAAGCTTACTTGATATCTTTGGAGTATATTTTTGTCTTTAAAAAACCAAGGCACTACTGCGTTGTCTTTGGTAAAGTCCATACCAAAATTACATATAATAGCTGTTTTGGTCTGCCTGGCATTTTTAGTTCTTTCTGCTAGAGGCTGGAGATGTCCTCTGACCATACATTTGATGGCTAGATCCAATAAGTCCAATTACATTAACTACATGTGCCTGGTAAATTTCTCCTAGGACCTAAGATAGAAAATGAGAGTTGTTTCCAAAATATTATACTAAGGTGAATGTCTCTTTGCCCATTATATCATAGAGCAAATATAGGGATGCTAATAAAAATGTCCTCCCAAGTATAGAAAGGCTACGTGTTTTAAGAGAGACCAAAGGTGAAGCCATAGATGATTGGAAAAAAACTGTAACTCTGGACCCCTGGTTCTTAGGTCACTAGATGTAGTTTAGAGCATAGTCCTTCTGATACCTGCTAACACTGTACTTCTTGAAGCCAGGATCCAAATATATTATGAAATGCAGAGCTAAAGCACAGAGGGTATATACAATGGATACCACTTACCTGCTTCTACCTCTTGGTATAGGAAATAAGCTGAGTCATTTGATACCCTGCCCTTGTCATGCAGAGGCTTTGGTGCCTTCTGCTGCTGCAAAAGTGGTACCATTCTTAATTCTTATTTATTCCCAACATTTGGAACAACAGCTGATACGTATTAGGTAAACAGTAAATATATACACCCATGTGCAACAGCTCAGCTTGTTGCCAAGGCCTAAGGTCCTGAGTTCAGTCTCTGAGGCGGGCATGGTAGAAGAGAAAGAACCCTTTTCCATAACTGTCTTTTGACCTCCATATATGTGCTCTGGCATTAACAGGCTCATGTCTCAGTAAGTAAATAAAAAAATAAGTAGATAAATAGATAGATAGATACATAGATAGATGGATGGATGGATAGATAGATAGATAGATAGATAGATAGATAGATAGATTTGCTGAGTGAACAAATACCTGATTAGTTATTTATAATACCAATATCAATGTCATGACTCTCATCCCAGATTCCTATAGATTATAGATGGAAATATAAATGTAAGCACATAACAAAGGATTCTTGAAGTGTTGCTGTGGAGAATGTAAAGGACTACCTGCCCACAAATACAAAAGATAAAAATCTCAATGCTATCCTTTTTTCTTTATGGTATCAAAGCAAATACTGCTACAACCACCTCTTTACCGAAACTTGCAAAGTTCTAATGGTAAAACCACAGGGATGCTTGGCTTCTCCACTGAAGCACACAAGGGTACTGGGATAGCACCACCACCAGATTAAAAGAACAGGGCTACCTCCACAGCCCAATCTGTCAATAAATTACTTGATATCCTGCTGTGCTGATGGTCTCCCTCACTTTCTTATCTACCATCATCTCTTAGAAGTTCATATTCTGGAGTTGTTTTTATAAAGCTCACTCATTAATAACTTTCAAGTCAAAATAAGACTACTTTTGGCCTTATGCCTAAAAAAAATGTATTATTCTATATCTTGAACTCCCTCGAGTCTCATGTGCATGTTTGATTATGCCTTTCCTAGGTTCAGTATAATTCTGGATATATTACCTAATTAATCACACAAAATATTCCTATTTCTATTTTTGATAGAGGCTATCTCCATATAGGAAAACTACATATTTACATATTTACATATTTACATATTTTTTTTCTTTCATCTGTTTTCTTCCAATTCTGGGGAATCATGAAAACTGGTTATTGAGCTAGACCTTCATATATATTTGCATCATCTGTACCCAAATCACAAAGCCATTATGGAGGGAGAGTCTCTTTTAAAGATGTGCTTGCTGACAGAAGCATAGTATAGCTGTCCTCTGAGAGGTTCTGCCAGCACCTGACCAACACAGATGCAGATACTTATAGCCAACCATGGGTCTGAGCCGGAGGACCGCAATGGAAGAGTTAGGGGAAGGACTGAAGGACCTGAAGGGGATTGCAACCCCATAGAATGAACAATATCAACTAACTGGGCCCCCCCCCCAGAGCTCCCAGGGAATAAACTACCAACCAGAGAGTATACATGAATAGGTCTATGGCTCCAGCTACATAATTAGCAGAGGGATGACTTTTCTGGCATGTGTAAGGGGAAGGCTTTAGTCCTGTGAAGGCTTGATGCCCCAGCATAGGGAGATGCTAGAGCAATGAGATGGGAATGGGGGATGGGTGGGGGAGAATACTCTTAGAGGCAAAAGGGAGGGGGAATGGGTTGGGAGATTGCAGAGCAAGACCAGGAAAGGGGACATTTGGAATGTAAATAAAAACAATTAATTACTTTAAAAATCACTTTTAAATAATTAAATTTTAAACATTGAATAAAAATGACATAATCATTTGTATCACTATGATAATGTAAGGGTACTATGGGTAAAATACACATGGAGTGGTTAGGGATGGAGCACTATAGTAACGCAATTACCTAGCATATGAGAGGCAAAGGAGGCAAAAAATGGGGGAGGGGGGGAGATGAGCAAAGGAAGAAGAATTAAGCCAGAGTTCAATCATTGTATCATGAGTTAATTGTACATTTATTTAGAAGAAAATGTAGCCCTTGTCATGTGTTTTCTGGGAGAAATATTGTTTTATGACATTATAATAATTGCCAATTTAAGGTCAGTGTAGCAGTAATATTCTTGATACCTAAACACTGTAAGATAAATATGGACATATTTTATTCAATTACAGAAAAGCATAGTTAGTCTAAACCTTCTCAAATAGAAGGAAAGGTGGCTTGAATCCATCACAATAAGAGTCCTATGAAGTCCTCTATTTTATAGAGACTCGGAGATAATCTACGGTGTTTTGTTCATTCCTGGTTTGACATAGCTGAATGTAGCAGGTGTCATCCTGTTTTCATACTTTCCACAAATGCTTCTTTTCCTGGAGGCTCAACTGACAACCACTGTCAGTCCATTTATTTTCATGTCAGGTGGTGATGAGCAATTACTGATACATTAATCTGGTGTTGCTCCCTCTCAGCCCAGGCCTTTCACTGAGCTTCAATAGCGTGAGGTGACCAAGATAAATGACAGGTGTGATAAAGAAGAAATTGAAGAACTAGAATTCACTGAAGGAGACTCTAGCCTTTTAGCTCTATAATTTATTAGCATCATAAGAAATATTAGGATTAGCAGATTTGATGCCTATTCTAAGAGATATATATTTGTGGCAAAGCAGGCTTGTTTATTTGTTCCTTTTTCTTAGAGATGGTCAGAGATACCATTTCCTCATAAGAAACACTGTCAACTGACTTGCTTATAAATGCAGATAATCTACTTGTAAAATCCGGCTTCCTCCATTTTGTTGGCTACAGAAATTTCTTTTAAAATAGAAACAAATACTATACCCAAATATATAGAACTTTGTCACAATATATGTGACAAATAACATACTTAATGAACTTTATTTTTCATTAGTTTTCTAGAAAAGTGAAATTAAATATTTAGCTCACAAAGTTATGAATTATATCTGAAATTGTCTGAAGCTTAGAATGGTATCTCCCATACCAAACTAATGTTCCATTTCCACATTCTATTACAGTCAACAGTTTATAAGGTCACATTTGTCCTAAATACTTTTTAATTCTTTTATAACATAAAATAAGTCACCAGAGAACTAAATGGTTTTATTCTTCATGTAGAATAGTATTTGACATTAATGTTGTCCTTTAAAATATCAATGATTTGATTTGTTAATGATGAAATTATAATCATTGCTCAATCCTCACTTATAATACATCAAAACATACGAAGAGATATGTTTCATTAAAACCACATGCTATTACAAGTCATTTAGTTCTTGTCTCAGAAGCGGCAGTGAAGGTATGAAGGGATGGAATTGCTCTGTCCCTAACACAAGATTGCAACAATCTTAAAAATCATGCAAATTTGGCACATTTTCCTAAAACTTGCAAAACAAGTTTGAAAACAAAAATACTAATCTGCAAAAATTATACTAAAATTTTCTAGCATTCTAGATGATGAGAACAGCAATATAGATTTTGAGAGTATTTCCTTATGAGAAACAAGCTGTGAAATCTATGAGCCATGCAACTGCATATTTGGTCATTTCTGCATGGCAGAAAGTGTATTATTAACCACTGCCCATACTAATTACACTTAAGGCTTCTAGGTGTTTCCAATATTCAATATGAAATTTGGCTACAATTTACATGGTGACAATAGAAAATAATGAGAATTGTCCTACTTTAGTCATGTGCATTTCTTAAGATTCTCTGTGTGTTTATTCCTTACTACCCATATCTTTGAATAAATAACTGTTTAAAGCACTTCCTTTGGGCAGTCAAAACATAGAAATAACCTTCTATACTCCTACATCTGTGATATGTATTTTGCTTGTCACTGGTAACACAGTCTTTGTGTCTTACTTTAGTCCAACTTTAATCCATTAAAGAGTGAGTGTTCTTGCAAACTGTACTTCTGGGCATGATGAGTGTTTTTTGACTTAATGTGTTTTAAAGTAAACTTTAACTTCATCTTGTTTCAAGAGGACTCTTTCATAGCTGAAACTCTTAAAGCTTCAGAACCAGAATTGAGATTGCACCTACTAATTTCTTTGTGAACAACTGGGAGGTAGTGCTTCACTATGTTTTCCAGTAAGATGTGCTGAAGGTCACTAGAACAAAACTGAAGCCAAAGTATCTGCCCTGCTACAAAACTTCAGTCTTCTGTATTTTCTTTGTCAAGAAACTCCTATTTGC
Organism: Grammomys surdaster; assembly: GCF_004785775.1. Taxonomy (NCBI): domain Eukaryota; kingdom Metazoa; phylum Chordata; class Mammalia; order Rodentia; family Muridae; genus Grammomys; species Grammomys surdaster. The sequence goes on from NW_021604719.1 coordinate 6,510,941, forward strand.
TTAGGAGAGTCTTGAACAGAAGCCGAAACAATTAGAGCATACCCCTCAGACCATATACAAGAACGTGATCACAAACCACTGACTAAAAACTGATCTTCAGAGATCATGACTGGATGGATACACAGTAGTTTATCCATAAATCACCTCATTAGGATACAGTTGGAAAAAGCAGTATCTCACCCACAAATGTGGCAAATCTTGTGCATCATTAGGTTCAGGCAAAATAATTAAGGCAAACTGATGACTTCTCTGTCAATGGATCATCTTAATTTCTCCTCCTCCAGCAACTGACTAAAGTATTAACAGCTACTATAATCTCATCATATAGAAAATAAAATATAAAGGATCAAGCATTCAAATATGTAGAAGAAGTAAGGAGCAAAGAAAGAAAGAGTTTACCAAATAGCATTCTGATAACTCTCCACTAGCCACCTCCTGGTTTAAAAAGAAATGTGGCAAACAACTATAAGTATTTCATACACAATATTATGAGTGGGAATACCTCTCCTAGTTCTAGAAATTATGAAGAATGCCATGCCCAACTGAAGCTTTCTGATAAATCCATTTATCATGTTCTCTCAGTAAAGGAAAATTTAGAACAATTCCATGACTCCTCAGTGAGATATCTAGAAACTAAACACACCAACTACCATTCATCTCTTCTAATTCTGTCTTGAAGTCTTTTTGTTTGGTTGGTTGGGTTTTTGTTTTGTTTTGTTTTGTTTTGTTTTGTTTTGTTTTGTTTTTTTCAAAACAGTGTTCCTCTGTGTAGACCTGGCTGTCCTGGAACTCACTCTGTAGACCAGGCTGGCCTTGAACTCAGAAATCCACCTGCCTCTGCCTCCCAAGTGCTGGGATTAAAGGCATGTACAACCACTGCCTGGCCTTGAAGTCTTTCTACTGGTCCTTTTGCACTATTATCTGACCAAATTATGGAAGAACTTTAATAATATGATACTCCTGGACCGGGAATAGAACCAGTCAGGAATACCAGTATTTAATTTTTTTAGGTCAGGAAAAAAAAAGAATGTGATAATTGATACAATTCCCTTTCATTTCAGACAAATTATGATTTTCAATGCAATTTGGCAGACCCTGAATATTTATCTATTCCAAAAAATGATAAATTATTTACTTAAATTTAATAAAAGAAATATGTTCACATTCAATCATTTGAGCAATTGGCAATGATATACAAATAGTTGTCTACTGATAAATTAACTAATTGATTCTTGAACTTAGTGATGGATGGCTTGGCTCACTCATTTTTCTCAGGGCTAGGATGCAGTACCTGCATGAAAGTGCTTGCTTTCCAAAGAAGCTCCTAAATAAAGTCTTCAGCTGACACTGAAGCTCTGGCCAATATCTTGAAGGTGGTCTTACACTGATGCTCACAACTATTATTGCCAGCATGATCTCATACCCACCTGGGATTTTCCATGGGACAACACTTGGCTTTCCTCACAGTGAATAATCTAAGAAGAATCATAAAACAATGCATGAAATGAGAGTAGTGTATTTTATATTCTCAAATATATTCTCAAATATGTGATCTTTTTATAACATTAGATCAAAGTTCAGAAGTATATAAATAAAGTTTAAGTATAAAAGAGGCCCCCAGGATAAAGATCCTTAAATATGATTCTTACTCATAGAATTAGATAACTAAAGAAGAGACCAGATGTCTACACATACATACATACATAATAAATAACAGAGGTATAAGTATAGGATAAATGCTAAATATATAAGTGTTCCATATGAGAGAAAGAGGGCACAAGGCTTTATGAATTTCACTACTCAATAGAAATTCATAAGCACAGAGAAGCAGTGATAGGAAGTTCTTAGGTTAAAGTTCAAACTTAGGAAAAATTCTATATGGCTCATGGCTCCGCCCTGTATGAACTAAGTTATTCCCTCTAGGATATCTCACATTAATCATGGCAAGTATCTGGCAAATGATCCATTTCTGAGCATGCTTACTGCCAGAAGAAATTCAGATCCAAAATTATATCCACAAGTTTTACAAGTTTTCTCCTCCTCAATGTAAACTTTCTATAGTTCTTCAGTATACCTAAAACAATAGTATGGTTCTATGAATTTTCTTAGAATTCACTTCAGTTTTAACAGTCACAACCACTAGCAAAATAAAAAGAATGGGGACACATCCACATGAGCAGTGCACACGTGCACACACACACATACAAACACACACACACACACACACACAAACACATACAACACTATCACCATCACTACCACCAACACCAACAACAAAATAACAAGATAATCTTTGGAAACTGTTCTCTCTCAATATCAATGGTCTCAATACCCTAATAAAAAGACACAGACTAACAGAACGGATGTTAAAACAGGATACATCCTTCGGTTGTATCCAAGAAACACACCTTAACATCAAGGATAAACATACAGTGAAGAGTTAGCAAAAGATATTCCAAGCAAATGGACAAAAGAACAAAGCTGATGTATCCATTTTAATATCCAACAAAACAGGCTTCACACTAAAACTAATCCAAAGACAAGAAAAGGACAGTACAAACTCATCAAAATATTTCACCAAGGTATCATTTCAATTTTTTACATTTATGCCCAAAACACAGGGTATCCAAGTTTGTAAAAGAAACACAATTACAGCTGAAATCACACATTGATCCCTAAACATTGATCGTGGAAGACTTTAATATCTTACTCTCACCAATAGGTAAGTCATTAAGGAAAAAATCTAAACAGGGAAATGCTGGAACTAATAGATGTTACAAATGAAATAGACCTGACAGATATTTACAGAACATTTCACCCAAACACAAAAAAATATGCATTCTTCTCAGAACCCCATGAAACTTTCTCTAAAATTGACCACATACTCAGACATAAATTAAGTCTCCAGAGATACACTGAAATAACTCCTTGCATCCAATCAGATCATTGCAGATTAAAGGTAGGTATCAACAAAACCAGAAACAATAGAAAGTTCACAAAAATCACGGAACTGAACAACTTTCCATTCAATGAAAATAGATCAAAACAGAAAAAAATAAATTAATAAATGAAAGACTTTCTAGAATTCAATGACAATAAATATATTGTACATCCAAACTTATATGATACAACAAAAGCATTGCTAAGTGGAAGGAAAGTTTCATAGAGCTAAGTGTCTACATTAAAAAAAATGGAGAGATTTTATGTAAGCAAATTAACAGCATACCTGAGAGTTCTAGAACAAAAAGAAGTAACCATACCCAAGAGGAATAAATAGCAAGATATTTTCAAGCTGAGAGCCGAAATAAATAAAATAGAAATAAAATCAATGAAACAAAGATTTTGTTCTTTGAGAAAATTAACAAATAGATAAACCCTTATCCAAACTAATTAAAAGACAAAGAGAGAATGCCCAAATTAACAAAATCAGAAATGAAAAGGGATCATAAAAGATACAGAGAAAAATCTAGAGAAAAATAAGAAACTAGATATCAAAACTGACAAAAATCAAAAAACAAAAATAACAAAATAAATAATCAAATTTGAAAATTGGGTATAGATCTAAACAGAATTCTCAATAGGGGAAACTCAAATGGCTGAAAAAGACATGAAAAAATGCTTAACATCGTTAGCCATCAGGGAAATGAAAATCAAAACTCTGAGATTCTATTTTACACATGTCAGAAAGGCTAAGAGCAGTAACACAAGTGACAACTCATGCTGGCAAAGATGTAGAATGAGGAGAGCACTTAGCAGTTTCTGGTAAGATAGCAAACTTGTACAACCACTATGGAAATCAATGTTAGTTCTGCTGAAAGTTGGAAATTGTACTACCTCATGACACAGTTATATCACTCTTAGGCATAGACCCAAAAGATGCTCTATCTTACCATAAGGACATTTGCCCAACCATGTTCATTGAGGCTTTAATCATCATAGCTAGAAACTAGAAACAACCTTTTTGTCCCTCAATTGAAGAATAAAGGAAATAGGGTATATTTACAAAATGCAGGTATTACTCAGCTGTAAAAAATAACATCATGAAAATTTCAACCAAGTGAATGTTACTAGAAAAGTCATCCTCAGTGAAGTAACCCAGACCCCAAAAGATAAATATGATATGTTCCCTTATTAGTGGATATTAGCTGTTAAGTTAATGATAACTAACCTATGGTCCATACGTCCAGAGAAGTTAGGTTAGGCAAAGAGGTTAGGTATAGAGGAGAGGTCTAGGAGATATCCTTGGAAAGGAGCAAAAGAATAGATTTTATCAGGCCTGAGAGTGGGTGGGGGTAAGAGTCAGAGTATTAGGTTTGGAAGGAGCTAGACAGTGCAGGCATGTGGTTAGAATTGGTAGGCTTTGGGGAATGTACAAAAACCTAATGCAGGGAGTCTGCCTAGAATCTATAGAAGTGGTACTAATAAGGACTCTAGTAATGGAGGATACAGAGTCTCAACTCGCCATGCATTTCCTATTGCCTGGCTATGCTTCTAGTAGTAAACTCTGATGCATTTAATTGAGCTTTTGACCAAGGAATTCCCATGGAAATCCCCGAACAACTCAAGCTGTTGCCTAAACAATGAATTGCTGTCTGCAAACTGACATCAGGTCCCATTGCCAAGGACAACATCCACACAAGTCATTGAAGATGGAGAAGTCAAACTGGTACCTACATATTGCCTTTAACCATAAGTTCCCGCATCTTCATGCAGGAAAGTACTCTGCAGGCTACCATAGGAGAAACACGAACATCATCCCAGCCACAAAACCTTTCACCTTCACTGTGTCTCGCCTCAAAATATTCTAAAGCAGTAGTAGCAAAGTACTTGTCAATAAATGTAGTAGTCAAACAATGTTTGGTTATATTTAAGGACGTCTTTATGAGAAGGAACTTATACCTGACACTGTAGAGTAACATAGATTAGATAACTCAGAGATCTAGTGTAAAACTGAATACCACTGGTTTAAAAATATCAATAAAATGGCCTCTAACAATATTCTACTATATGCATACACCAATGCCTTACCCTTCACCATCAGAGAGGCTTTCTTTGCCAGCAGATGGGAACAAATGGAATGACTGACCACCAGACATTAAGTAGAGATTGAGTCTAAATGGGAGGTCTCTCTCTCTCTCTCTCTTCTGACCTCAGGGAATCTCATGGAAGAAAGGGTGGAAAGATTGTAAAAGTCAGAAGGGACGAAGGACAGCAAGAGAACAATGCCCTCTGAATCAACTAAGAAAGGTACATTTGAGTTCACAGAAACTGAAGCAGCAAATCTTGGGCCTACATGGATCTGCACCTTGTCTTCTTCCTATATTTTAAAGCTATTGGTTTAGTAGTGTTACAGGAGTCCTGAGTGTATGAAAGGGTGGGTCTCTGACTCTTGAGCATGCTCCTAGAACTCGTTTCCTCCTGCTAGGTTGCCATGTCCAACTTCAATATGATAGTTTTGCTTCATCTTATTATATCTTATTTTGTAATGTTTGGTTGTTATCTCTCAGAATCTAGTTTTATATTTGGTTTTGTTTTTCCTGATGAGAAGTAGAAATGGAATGATTCCAGAGGAGAGATATGTTGGTGAGATATCAGGAAGAGTATAGGGAGGAAAAACTATAATAGGATACGTTATAAGAGAAAGGAATCTGTTTCCAACAAAAGGAAAAACAAACAAACAAATTATTGAATAAATTTAATAAATGATAAATGAAATCCTTTGAGAAAAGTCTTTCTTGAAGGTTCCACTTTTTAACTTAGAAAATATTTGAGGACCGCCATTTTTTTACTCTGATCTCATATCTGACTATGAAACTTGCCCATTCATCATTTCATAGCTTTCTAAGATTTTTTAAATCAAGGATTTTACAGGAATGCCCATAATTTCATTTTGGTTTTGTATAGATGTCTTGGATTGACATTCTTAGCTAGGGTGATTTGGCATATGTAGAAGCTGAGATTTTCAGAGTGAACAATGACTCACTCTGATATTGGGCAGTCATTCATTCAGTTTACTTTTCCCATTTTCATTTTACCAGAAACATCAAGATGTACCTAGAAAAAGTTTCCATTACTTTGGGAGAACTACTCTTTTTGCTAGACCACTCATAACATTATGGAAACACTCAATTTTCCATGTCACCTTTGATGACTGAGTGGCTAAATTTCTGTCACTAAATAATGGATTTTCTTTCTCTAATAATACTTACCTCATTTTTCTGAAAACTGTCACTAGTAGGTTATGTACCGTCATGAATATGGTCTTAGTAATTGCTGTACCCAAACCTTTTGGAACACTCTACAAAGTGACTCTTTGTTAACCAAACTCTACAAATTTTCATGGTTTTCTTTTAGTAGTGTTGTGAGGCTACTTACAAATATACTATTTTGTTAATCTTTAAAATGTATATTAATCATTTAATCTAAGAGGTTAAAACAGTAGCTATTTATGACCTCAAATATCTGAGGGTCAGGAAATTGGATGCAGTGTAACTGAATGTCTCTCTGTTGGAATTAGTCATGAGGTGGTATTGAGCCTGTTGGCTCTAATCCTCTTATATAGATGAACCATGGACTCTTCTTGAATGCATGATTGTTAGTTGATTCTTTAAGGGCTTTCTGTAGCATCTGCTTTTCTCTCAAAACAGGAACCAATGAGAGAGCAAAGAAAATGTAAGACTTTTCATAATCTGATCTTGAAAACAACATCTCACTATTTTGCCTCTATCCCATAAGTGACTCTATCCCATAGGAAGAGAAAAGATTAGTAAATGAGTGAGAAAAAAAAAGTGAAGAAAGTTAGGACTCATCTAAAACTGTGCTAATGAGGAAGACTCCAAAAGCTTCAAGTTTTTCTTGAAAGAGTAAATTTGTTTAAAAAAAAATTTAGAGTCATCACTAAAAAGCTGAAAGAATCTAGTAATAGGAAAAACATTAAGACAGAAAAATAACTTTGCAATTGCAGTAAAATATATAGAGAGGGTGGAGAGATGGCTCAGCCATTAAAGTCTAGGCTCAATATCAAATAGATAAAATAGTATATAAATACAAAACAAAAATTCAAATAAGAAATAAATTACATATTTTTTAAATATCATATTTACGGAAAGGCCAGTCATTTGTTCTTGACATTGAAATATTCTCTGTTGTGGGTTGAATGAGAACGGACCTATAGGCTTATTTTCTGTTGGTAGTACTCGTTTGTAAGGACTAGAAAAGCTTTGTTGGAAAAAGTATGTCAAAGTGGTAGGGTTTTGAGATTACAAAAACCTACACCATTCCCAATTTTTTTCTCTGTCTTATTCTTGTAGATTAAATGTAAGTCCTCAGCCACTTCTCCACACTGTGCCTTCCTGACTGTTGTTATGAGTCCTACCGTGGTCTTTATAGACTGTAATCTACATGAATCATGAGACCCAAAATTAAACGCTATTTTTATAAAAGTTGTTTTGCTCATGGTGTTTAGTTGCGCCAAGAGAAAAGTAGCTAAGCTATTCTTACTCATTTAACAAGTTCAAATGTTGCATTTTCCACTAAATGGTTAATCATAATATTTGTGTCTAAGGAATAACATGTGCAATGACTGTTAACTGGTATATACTTCCCTCGACAAATTGCAGACTTCTCTCTCTCTCTCTCTCTCTCTCTCTCTCTCTCTCTCTCTCTCTCTCACACACACACACACACACACACACACAGAGAGAGAGAGAGACAGAGACAGAGAGAGACAGAGACAGAGACAGACACAGAGAGACAGAGACAGACAGAGACAGACACAGACAGAGACAGACACAGAGACACAGAGACAGAGTAGATGGGTAGATTGAAGGCTTCTTCATAGTTAAAGACGTGTTACATATTGCAAACTTTAGAATCTAGGAGGCATTACAATGACTTATAAAACAAGAAATAGTAAAATATGATAAGGTTCTCAATTTTAATAATAGCAAGCAAAGAATTACTCTGCTTTTTAAAAAAAATTGGACATATAATAACATTGAATGGATTTAAGAAAGGAGGATACAATAAAATAAGAAAGTAAAAGTATAATAATATTCTTGTGGAAGTGAAATGCAGACATATAAAGTTTATAATTTATCTATTTTTGAAGATTGCAGCTTGACTATATTACCTAAAGTTGTAAATCAAACAATAGACCCAAAAGTACATATTTTTTTATGATCATAATGAAGAATGAAACCTGAATACTCCATTAAGAGATGGAATGAGAAGAACTTCAAAACTATTCTATTTTGTTCTTACTGTATTTTAGCATCTTATGTAGAACTTTTGAGATTGTGAGCAATAAAGTATGTTTCTACTCAATAAAAAGCGTTACTAAAGGTAGCAGGATTATTTTGAACTTTATGGCTAATGTCCACTTATAAGTGAGTATATATCATGTGTGTCCTTTTAGGCCTGAGTTACTTCACTCAGGATTATACTATCCAGTTTCATCCATGTGCCTACTAAATTCATGGTGTCCTTGGTTTTGATAGCTGGGTAGAATATAATTGTGTAAATGAACTTCCTTCCCCCTACCCTAATTCTTCAGTTGAGGAACATATTATTTATTTTAAGAGTGTTAGCGCCTTGCAATTGAACACTTCAACACAATTGCAGTGTCATGATCTACTTTAAGGTATTCAAAAGTGAGTAATTTCAGATGACCAATTACTTGGTCCTGTGATGGCTCGATGCCCCAGTGTAGGAGAATACCAGGGCAGGGAGGCGGGAATGGGTGGGTGGGAACATTCTCATAGAAGCAAGGGGAAGGGGGATGAAATAGGGGGTTTCTGGAGGAGAAACCAGGAAAGGGAACAACATTTGAAATGTAAATAAAGAAAATATCCAATAAGAGAAAATATAAAAAAGTTAATAATTTCTATCTATCCCAAAAAAAGTTCCTCAAATTCCTCCTTGCTAGAAGTACATTCCTTGATATCATGATTTCTATAAAGATTTGTTGAGCATCAACTGTGTATCTGATGCACAATTTAAAACAATGAAACTGGAAATATAACCATGTTGTCTTGTAAAGAGTGAACAGATTCCCAAAAGTTACTTGCAAATTAATAATTACAACACAATACCATGACATCTCAAGTGTCATGTATGACATAGATTAGGTGACTGGAAAATTACTGAATCAATAAAGTATTGGTATTCATAGTCGATAGTCTATTGTGGTATAAAGTATGATATTATTATAACAAGTATACTTTGAAATGTTGATTATAATCAAGCTATTTATCATATTCATCTCACATAGTTCCCTTTTTGCATTAAAATGCATTTTAATGTAATTTTGACAAAATCTCAGTATTTCTTCCAGACAAAGAGACCTATTGGCCTTTATCTTATTTGTGTCCTGACTCTTGACTTTCTCCTTCATAGTGGGATGCATTTAGATTTACTTACCCACATCCTCATTCACCGTATTTGACATATTTTGTCCATACTATCTCATTAGCCTCTGCAGCAACTTTCTGCTTATATATTTTTTCACTTCAGGTCATGCTACATAGCACTGTGAGCCATAATTCTGAAAGAAACAAATTATGTCATTTTCCCATTTTAAAACTTTTTCAGTAGTTAGATATTGTGGTTTGTTCTTGTAATCCAAGTTCTTCAGAAGCTAAGTCAGGGGGCTGAAAATTTGTAACCAGCATGTGTAATAAAGGGATAACCTATCACTACATCAACCAATAATAATAATAATAGCAATAATAATAATAATAATAATAAAGACATAGACCTGCTGAAAACTTTTGTAGTACCAACTAGCCAAGGACAAACAACTACAACAGAAGTTTTATCTAGTATACCCTTATTTTAAATAAATGTAGTTAATATTCATCCATCTTCTTATCTTTCTACTTGTCTATTGCAAAAGTATGAATATAAATATTTCGACTCCCTGTTAGATACTAACAATTGAAATAAACTATCAAGAATCTATCTTGCAGGTGTTCTTCGGTTACTAAATTTAAACTACTTTTTCATCATTTCTTATAACAGCCTTTGGCAACCGTTACTGATACAATTCAGACACAAAGAACCCATTCAGTGTCATGCCAATTTACTTTCCTCATCCTTCTCATATTCTTTGATTCCACAGATTTTCATCTCTTGTTTTAGTTCTTCAGTTATCTGTATTCCTTCCCATTCCTTATGGAATAGCTTTTAAAGATGGATTATGTATGAGCTGTAAAAATATAATTCAAATACAGCCTTCTTAACATGCTTTATGTCAATCTCATGAGTTATATATTGGGGGCAAGGCAATTTTACAGACTGATTAATGGAGATCCAGAAGTTCCAGACTGAAAAACTAATCAGCAACAGAGCCAGAATACCAGAGTTTAAGCTCTCCCTGACAGACTATCAGTCTACCCTTTGCATCCTTGAGTGAACCATTACTCTGCAGCACCCACAGATTTGTTTTCCCAAGTTTCACAGGTAACTTTGTGGAAAGTTACTAGATGTCTTTAGTTTATTGGAGAAAACTGGTTCCACTGCAATAAATAGTGGTCAGCATACAAAGACAGTTGTCTACCCCATCTTCCCTTAGAACTTTGGTCAAAAGCATGTAGGTTTCTTCTCACATCTGCTTACTGTCTCTCAAATGCGAGAAAAACAATGCTGTCAGTGGGCAGCTAGATAGATATTTGTAGTTCTGGGTGTTTCCTCCCACTATGACACATCCAGTCAAATTATGTGTACACACAGTGCCCCCTCCTAACCACCCAGGGCTCTCCTTCTTTCTGCTAGCACCATCAAGAATCTATCAAAAGACTCAATGGCTAATGTGCTTTCTGTGACCGTGTTTCAGTTGACTCAGTTGGGATCTTAACTTTTCAAAAGAGATTTGTACTCCATCCTAAGATAAGTATAAGTAAACCTTCTGCTTTTGCCTTCAAATACAACACAATGTTGTGAAAAGACCCAAAAGAGAGAGATGGGGTCTGACACTTTCATAAAACCCTCTAAATTCTCTCTGTGTGCATAAGCTTCTAGATAAAAGTTTTAATTTTGAATTCAAGTATTAGTCTGACTTTATTATTCTGTAGTCTGCAACCTGGTGGAGGTTTTAATTTCATTATTCAATTTATCTGGTTGAAATTGCAATAAAAATTTGCATATCTGAAAAAGATTACTCTGAAGAGAAAGACATTATAGAGAGCTCTGATTTGATTTTATACACAAGCACTGACTGCTTGAGGGAAATTCATCAAACTATACTTTAAACTTTCTAAGAGGTTTTGCTTTGAAAACAATTAATTTCATCTCAAAAATTATTTATTTTTAATACTTAAACTTTCTATCTTTAGTGGAAATTGTCTGTGGTACTGTTGCTTTTGGTAGAGTTTTTCATAGTGATAGACATGTTCTGTGTCTGTACTATTTGATATTTAGCTACAAAGTACGACTGACTATTGGCATATAATATGTGACCAATGTGACAAATAAACTCAGAGTGTGTGCTGCTTAGTTTAATCATGTTACTCTGTATTTTTATTCTTAATACCTGAGGTTGACTACTTGAAAAAGTAGTTGATATGAGGCAAGCATGTGGCCCATATTTTTAATCCAGCATTAGAAGGCAGGCTGGTTTCCATAGCAACTTCTAAGCCAGCTCTGTCCAGTTCTTGTAGAAATGTATCTCAACATACAAAAGACTGTATATGACAAACTCACAACCAACATTAATATTTTTCTTAACAGATGAAGACTATTCCATGTGTGTCTATACCACATTTTCATTCTTCACTCATCCACTGAAGGGCACTGTGGTTGTTTACATTTCCTAGTTATTATTTCAGATGGAGAAAAAAAATGAAAGCAGTCCTATAAGGAACCAGACAGACCTGGACAATATCCCCACTCTTTTTCAATATCATCTTCAAAGATCTCTCTTCTCCAATAAGACAATGCAACAAAATGAAAGACCAAAAAATCAAATTCTTTACATTTGTGGATGTGTGAATGAAGGAATCTATTTGTAATTATTATATATTATACATAGCAGATGCCAGACATTCTAACAGAGAACTTCTAGACAGGATCACCAATTTTGGCAAAGTGGTACACTGCAAAATCAAGTACAAAAATCTGTAACCTTTCTACACATCACTAACCTAACAAAGAAGAACAGGTGGAAGGAAGGAAGGAAGGAAGGAAGGAAGGAAGGAAGGAAGGAAGGAAGGAAGGAAGGAAGGAAGGAA
>NW_021604719.1:6523177-6540450 GCF_004785775.1 Grammomys surdaster
GAAGGAAGGAAGGAAGGAAGGAAGGAAGGAAGGAAGGAAGGAAGGAAACAACGAAGAACAATGGAAAGGATATGGAGAAAGAAAAATTCCATTCACTGTAGGTGTGGTTGCAAACTGGTCCAGCCCCTCTGGAAATAGGCATGGAGAGTTCTCAAACACTAAAAATAAATCTACCATATGACCCAGTTATACCACTCCTTGGCATATGTCCAAAGGACCAGACATCTCATACCACAGATATTTTCTCAGTAATGTTCATTACCACTATATTCACAATAGCTAAGAAATGGAAGCAACTTAAAGGTTCTTCAATAGATGAATGGATAATGAAAATGTGGCACTGATACACTGATACAGAAATTGTAAATAAAAATTAAACCATGAATTCTCAGAAAAGTGGATGGAGTTAGAAAACACTAGAATGAGTCAGGTAACTCAGATCCAGAATGACAAATGCAACATGTTCTCTGTTATCTGTGGTCACTTTCTACAAATGGTCAGATGTTAGTTAGTATCTAAGCTGGAGTAACTTCAGAAATCAAGAATATAAAAAGGGACTCTCATGGTGCAGCAGGTGCTCTAGAGAGGGAGTAACAGGACACAGGTTATAAGAAAGGGAAAATAAGAAAAATGATGGAGATGTTTAATTGAGAAGAGACAGATAATACAGAAGAAAAATGTGGGAAGAGGGACACGTAACACTGTTTGAAAAAGCCTTAAGAAGTTATATTGGTTTGTTTTACCCAAATTATATATAATCCAAAAAGCATATGCATATATAATTTTATATGAAGTTATGCCACTTAGGATGGCAATGATCCTCAAAACTCAAGATTATTTAAGAAAATCCCCAGTACAAGTCATGAGAAACTCAGTTTCAAGTTGTGGGGCAACAAAATATTAGGCACTTCCATATATTTAGATAGGATAATGCTGTTGCCCTTGATGGCCTTCTAGAACTTTAATGTAATCCTGAGTGCTGAAAGCAAAACATATTTTAAACAAAGGACTCAGATAATCCAATCAGGTGTCTGAATCCATAGCCTCATCCCTGTGCCCTAGAGTTCATAGTACCTGAAAGTGCTACTTAAGCTTCCAAAGAAAGAAAAGTGCCAACCAGTCAATAGTCCTATGCAGCTGGGATGGTTATGACCTGCAATAACCTACATGGCCAGATATTCATAAAGGTACAATAGTATCAGGCACCCAAATTCAATTGACGCATCTACATGAAAATCCTATACCTAAAACTCAAGAAACATTGCAGATGAGGGGACACAGGACTCTGAGAGCTAGAGGACCAGAAAGTCAGCTGCAAGATTGATGCTGCTAGATACAAGAAGGAAACTAAACTCATGAAATCTCAACAATATGTCTGTCTAAAGAAGTCATAAATAATGTCAATAACTGTTGATATGACATGTCAATATGGGTAGGGACTCCTCACATGACTAACACTTATATAAAGGACTGCAGACTATTAAAGAATGCTGAGACGAAGAACTAGCCTTCTCTAGGATGAGGCTTCTAAATCAGGTAACACATACTACAGAATTGTTAAGTTTCTAACCGCATAGAGGTGAGTAAATCTTAATACATGAAATACTTCGACATAAACCATATGCGAAACACAGCAGATCATGTTCTCACAAAATCTCTCAGGCCTAGGCAGATGTCACCGTTGGATATTAGTTTTCAGCCAGAGAAACCAGATCCTTACAAATGAGAATGTACACTTATTATATATTTCTCTTGAGCTGAGCTCCCTCATTTATTTTATTTCTATGTCTGTTAGTTAAAAAATTAATTGAGACAAATATACTTAATAAGTAATTTATATTGAGCTATAGGAAACATAAAACAGACAAAACTTGCCTGGTCCTTTCTTCTCCAAGTACTGTAGTTATTTCCTATCAGCCTTACAGCATGTACTAGTGCAGGAGATTCTGCTGCACATGAGCTTACACTGGCTTTAATGATCTTTCTAATATAAGTGTTCTCAGTGAAAGACTTACAATAATTCCTTAGGAGACAGATAAAGTCGGGTTTAATGGCCTATCTCATCAAGGAAGATATTATGTCATAGAGAAAACTAAGGACAACTCTGATATTGGGGAGGATTGATTTAGTGAATCTACTTAGCTTACATTCTTTTGTAAAGTGTTGAAAGGAATAAAGTTTTCCTATAGTTTGAGGACTTAATATTTAATCTGTGAGATATATAGAGATAAAAAGAAACAGCAGAACTAATATTTTATGAAAAATAGTCATCATCCGAGGTGGAGATAGGGTAGGTTGGTCATTTTTTAAAAAATAATTTTTTTCTGTTTGTCCTCTAATCTTATTAATTTAACCCAGGTCCTCTCAAATTCTAGGCAAACACTCTACCTCTGAGCTACATTTCCAGTCTAGTGTTCTTGTTTTTTGACTCTGCTTAGGTACTGTCATCCAGTTGAGGCATATTGGTTTAGAAAACTAAGATTCAACTTGAATTGAACAATGCATGAAGCAAAGGATTCAAAATCTAGAACCTCTCACATTCCTCAGAATGAATGATATACCTGATTCAATACAGGCAAGTAAGTCACTCCTGTCAGCAATCCATTAGTAACAGTCTGTTTCTAATCAAATACCCTGAAGAACACATCCTGTAACCTTGAGAGTTGAGCTGATTTTATCTGAACTTCTTTGGATCATATGCTTTGTAAGGTAACTCATGTCCCCAAAATGAACTTTTAGAGATAATCCCCTACTCAGTAATAATGGGAATAATACATAATCCGGGTTATATACAATTAAAATCAGATGCTTTACGGGAAAAATGTGTAGTAAGCAAAGACTTACATGATAGTATTTTCTCAAAGCAGAGATCTGTAATGCTATCTATGCATTTTAGCAACAAATCTCCTAGTCTCAATTTGCATAAAAGTAAGCTGTAAACCATAATCATAACCCTTGAGTGGGCCTCACTTATGTGAACTGCTGTCAATTTTGACAGAGCATTTCTGATCTGTTCTATCAATTGATTTGAATCATTTTCTTGTTATTTTTTAATTTTTTTCCTTCATTATTCACTAAGAGGCCAAGAACCTGGAAACATTCCAAAGTAAACATGTTTAATATAGTATTACATGAAACGACCTATATGTCAACAAGAGAATACAGGGAGTAGTGGGTAGGAGCACACATTGTTAGCTAACCAGTAATCAGCGGAAGCTTTTTGAAAAAAAAATGTTTGCTATAGTTCTATCATCTCAATTCATTAGCTTATCTATAAAGTTTTCAATCACCAGAGAGTTCCATAGAATGTTTACTCTTGCTTACTATTCACTGCATACTAGCTTGCCCAACTACCATTCTTATATAAGACAGGCACAAGATGATACTCCCTACAGTGAGTAGATTCCTTCCAAATCAACCATCAATCAACAAAATTTTCCACATATGCCCACCAACCTATCTGATGGAGGAGATCCCTCAATGGAGGATGCCTCTTCTCAGGTGATTCTAGTTGGTGTCAAGTTGGCAAAAACTAACTGCCTTATCTAGTGAAATAGAAAATTGATATAAATTAAAATTCTAGCTGTGACATTTGTCATGACTCACACGACATACTACAATGGGGAATTTGACCTGGTCAGGAGAAACATAAACCATGACACAGATTTATATAAGGCAAAGAAAACAGATGTAAACAGGAAAGAGCATTTGAGAATGTTATGATGTGGGCAGAACCATGATCACTGCAGTAGAAGCAAAGAGTTTAGTGCCTCTCAAGTCCAGAGACTGAAGAGATTTGAAAATCATTTTGAAGAGACATTATCCACATCAGCAAGAGTTCTAGAAAGCACCTGAAGCTGTGTCTAGTGGCACGTGCCAGAACTTAGGAGGATGAGTCAGCTCAATGACAAGCTCAAGGTCAGTCTGTACTGCATGCCTAGAATCATGACAGTCGGAACTATCACAGAGTGTACATATCTCAAACAAGCAAAGATTGTAGAAAAATAAAACGTAAGTCACTTAAAGACTCTTATTTTAATCAGTAGAAAGTCACTTTGGGATTCATGGATTAGAGGTGGGTATCGGAGCTTGTATTCTAGTGTGGTGGATATTCAGTATAAAAGAAGAAATGTACGCCTACCTTGAACTAGACTTCTGGTGAGGGATTAAGAAAATAAAACAGATTTTGATTCACACAGAGACCAACTTAGTTCATACCCTAAGAAAAGACCCAAGCAAACTGAACTTCCAATGATGCTGAGAAACTGCATAAACCAGAAAATGTCACATTTATATTTTTTTATTTCATTCACATATAGGGATATAAATAATGAGCTAAGTACCTAAGATTCACAGTGAAACATCTAGGAGAGGAGGAGACTGAAAATAGCAGCTTCTTCTCAGAAGTGATTAACCTAGTCCCAACAAGTTGTGAATCAGCTGAGTTATACCCATTTCCACACTGTGATGTCTTATGATGTGTATGTGTATTTACACATTGAAATATTTTTTCAGCCTGAAGAGGAATGTGATTATGTTATTTGTAGGATGATAGGTAGATCTGAGGGTCATCATGTTAAGTGAAATAATTCAGAACCAGAGGACAAGTATCTCATGTTTTCTCTCACATGACAATATAGATTAAAACAAATATTTGGAAGGAGAATAGGGCTATTTAAGGAAAGGTTGGAGAACATCAGAAAAGATGAGACACAAGAAAGAAAAGTAAGGTCTGGAAATGATTGAAGGGCCCTATAGACATGTAAGAAAATACAAGGAAACCATTTTGAAAAATTAACATATGACAATTAAAAACTTAAGCTAGGTATATTTAGAGGCATAACAAAACTGAGTCTCTTTAAATCTTAAGAATTAAATATTAAATTTTGGAGCTAAGAAATACCCAAAATGCCCACCCTAACTGAACTATTAATGGCTGTTTGCCAGTGTCTGAGAACCTGGTTGAGTTTTACCCTCCTAAAGTTTGCTATAGCTCGTGATGTATGCAAGAAATATTTTGTAATACTTTGGCCAGGTCTTGAAACATGGTAACCACATTTATCTCTTTTTTTGACAACATAATATTAATAACTTTCACAATCATATGAGACAGATTTCCTATTGTTGTTTGTTTTTAAATCTTCAAAGGAAGAATATTTCCTTATATTTGACTCTTAACTTGTTTTCAAATTACATCAGTAATAACGTTATCCAGCTGTGGCTTAAAGTGAAATCCTATATATGAATCTTCCAGCAGTGTTGGAAATGAGACACTCTCTCACCTATCTGTTGTTCTGTAATGCTTCTCTTTGGGGGCAAACAGAATAGATCTTCTTTTGTTATAAAGCCTGCAAGCTTCTATCTTAATTTGATTTTTCCTATTGAACATCTTGTACCAGTACCATTTCACTTTAAAAGACAGTTAATAACACTGAAAAGTGCACATTACTCTGTAAATCCTATTTGAAATGTAACCTGTGTTCTCATTAAAGTTAACATAAGAAATGTGTTATCCTCTTTATAGCTATTTCCTCCCTGGCCCTCATCGCAGCATTTGATGACGCCTTGTAAATACAGTGATACAAATGATATGTGAACTATTTATAAGTTTTATGTAATTTCAAAAATCTTTACAGAATCAATTCTTTTTAAAACTCATGTCACCTATGTTCTTAGGAGACCTTACACCCAAACAATACAAGCTTCAAATTATCAGGCCCTGAAAATATCAGATGGTCTTGGAAAAGTGAGTGTCTATCTAGAATTTGATAGGTAAAGGAGATTTCTCATCCACACTTGTAAGTATGCCAAACAATTATATTAGAACCCCACAGAGAGTCTGTTTCTTACAGAAAAATGTGTAGAGATATGTGCCTTCCTAACCTGCAAACAAATGTCCTCACTAACAATACACTTTGAAAAAGAAGCACACACTACTTACAGTACTTCTTTTAAGACTTTAGAACTATTTTATAAATTTACTTTAAATAAGTTATTCCCATTAGAACAAAGAATTGACTTGAAGTGGATTCACAGAGAGCTGAGGTACAGGAGCAGGATTGGCTGTACACACATGCAGGAAATCAGCATGGTGTGTGTTACTTTGATGTTCTGCTTCGCTGAAGGAAAGGCTCCCTAAAGCTGTTAATGTTGCCTCAGTATCAGTGATAAACAGATGCCTTTGTTTTTATGTTATATTGCTAATATGAAAACTAGCTTTCTGAAAATAGAAGAAAACACTGATCTCATTATCTGCCTATTTCAGGTACAGGGAAAGGAATGCATGCATCTCTCTTATCCTCTGCTCCATGGTGACAAAGGTAATCCATTTTACATAGAGGAAATGTTGACATGTTCCTGTTTGCTGTGATCAGCCGGTCCACCATTTCTCACTCTCCAGGAAGTACTGGATATTAGACTTATCCACATAATCACAAGTCCTGCTTTGTACTAATTAATCGACATTAAGTGAACTTGCATAATCTATGCAAGTTTTTTATGCTCACTAAAATATATGAGACTGAAAATCCATTCATTCTTTGTTTCTGAATCTCATATTCCTTATTAATATAATGATTTGAGGGCAAGTATTCCTACAATAGTCTTTATCCAGGCTATAAAGTGTATGTTAATGGAAACATGCCAGATGGTTACAGTCAATATCAACCCAAAATTTTTACATTTTGTTACAAATGATATTTTCTTTATTATATCATAATTATAGTATGATGTGTGTATATGTATGTATGTATGATAAGTCTGTGTTTATTTTCAATATATGTATATGTATAAACATACATATATTTATTAAAATTTAAAGATTAAAGTGATTTCTAGTTAAATAACAATAGATATGTACTTAACTAAGGTTGTAAACCATTATTAATCATTTCATACTATGTTTAGTCTTCTATGATATAAATTTAAAAGTAATATCCCTAAGTGATTCATTTTGCTGGCCATCTGGGCTTCGTTCCTGTCTACCCCCATGCCTGGTCCTGCCACCCTTTATCTCTTCTGCTCCCCAACCCACCCTGGACAGTTCTTCCCTCTCTCTAGTTGTTCTCCCTTCTAAGTGGGATTGAAGGTATCACTCAGGATGATATTTCTTAGTTCCATCCATTTCCTTGCAAAATTCATGATGTCCTTGTTTTTAATAGCTGAATAGTATTCCATTGTATAAATGACCAATATTTTCTGTATTCATTTTTTAGTTGAGGGACTTCTGGGTTGTTTCCAGCTTCTGGCTATTACAAATAAGGTTGCTATGAACATAATGGAACACACATACTTGTGGTATGGTGGAGCATCTTTTGGGTATATGCACAGGAGCAGTATAGCTGGGTCTTTAGATAGAACTATTTCCAGTTTTCTCAGGAATTGCCAGATTGATTTCCAGAGTGATTGTACCAGTTTGCAATCCCACCAGCAGTGGAGGAGTGTTCCTCTTTATCCACATCCTCACCAGCATGTGCTGTCACTTGTGTTTTTGACCTTAGCTGTTTTGATTGGTGTAAGGTGGAATCTCAGGATCATTTTGGCTTGCACCAGGAGAATGAATGGAAAAAAATGCAGCTGTGGGGATTAGGAGGAACCTCTAAAAAGTTCCAGAGACCTGGAATGTCAGAGTTTCCCAGGACACAATGGGGATGTCCTTAGTGGAAATACCCAACAGTGGAGAGATGGAATCTTGAAAGACAACCTCCAGTAGATAGATAGGGCGCCCAGTCTAAGGGATAGTGTCATCAAACTACCTTTAAAATTTTTGATCAAAAATTGTTCTTGTCTAAAAGAAATGCAGGGACAAAAATAGAGCAGATACTGACGGTAAGGCCATCCAGTGACTGGCCCAACTTAGGATCTATCCCATGTATGGTCACCAAACCCTGACACTATTAATGATGTCATATTGTGCTTGTAGACAGGAGCTTAGTATGACTGTCCTATGAGAGACTTTTCCAGCAGCTGACTGAGACAGATGCAGATACGTACAGCCAAGCATTGGACTAAGATCACCCCTATGGAAAAATTAGGGGAAGCATTGAAGGACCTAAAAGAGATTGCAACCCCATAGGATGATCAATAGTATCAAGTAACCTGGACACTTTGTAGATTCCAGAGACTAAGCCACCAGCCAAAGAGTATATATGTGCTAGTCTGTGGCTGTTGAACATATGTAGCAGAGGACTACATTGTCTGGCCTCAGTGGAAGAGGATGTTCCAATTTTGTAGCGACTTGATGCTTCAGGGAAGCAGAATGCCAGGCTGATGAAGGTTGAGGGGTGAAGGATGAGAGTGTCCTCTCAGCAGCAAAGGGGAGGGGGATGGGGTGAAAAACTTTGGGAGAGGAAATAGGAAGGGGGACAACATGTGGAATGTAAATAAATAAAATATTTATTTTAAATATGCTGCCTGGTTGGTTGCTCAATCTCTGCAAGGTCCCTGAGAACAGGGTTGATTGAGACTGCTGGAAACAGACTGAGAAAGAAGTAAGGGAAACAACACCCTTCAAAATAGCAACAAATAGTATAAAATACCTTGGTGTAACTCTTACCAAGTAAGTGAAAGATCTATATCACAGAAACTTCAAATCCCTGAAGAAAGAAATCGAAGAAGACCTCAGAAGATAAAATGTGTTCCCATGCACATGGATCATTAGGATTAACATACTGGAAATGGCCATTTTACCAAAAGCAATCTTCAGATTCAATGCAATCTCCATCAAAATTCCAACACAATTCTTCACAGACATGGAAAGAACAATTCTCAACTTCATATGGAAAAACAAAAACTCCAGGATAGCCCAAGCAATTCTCAACAATAAAAGAACTTATGGGGGAATCAACCTCAAATATACTGCAAAGCAATAGTGATAAAGACCGAATAGTATTGATACAGAGACCAGCGGGATGATCAATGGAAGAGAATCAAAGAACCAGAAATAAAGCCTCACACCTAAAGACACTTGATCTTTGACAAAGAAGCCAAACACATACAGTTGAAAAGAGAAAGCATCTTCAATAAATGTTGCTTGTCTAACTGGCAGACTGTGTGTAGGAGAATGAAAATAGATTCATATTTATCACCTAGCACAAAGCTCAAGTTCCAGTGGTTCAAAGACACCAATATAATAATTTTTAATATCTCTTTAAACAGAATATGTTGCTTAATGTTTAAAAACACATAAAGTAAGGCAGATATTTTCTAAAGATGAATAAATATTAGGAATAATTAGATATATTGATTCCTGCTATAGGAAAAATATTAGCTTATTTTTCAGATAATTAATTGTATTTTATTATTTTAATCATGGTCCCCTGTATGATATTCCTTTTTCCGTATTTGTTACAATGATCAATAACCCATGGATATCTAAACAGTAAAAAGGAGAAAAAGAAGAATTCAAAAACCATTATAAGTGTATAAATTATATGATATAATTCAAATGCAACCATTTTGCTGACAGTCACTGACCTAAACTATACTAGTAAAATCATGATACTTTTTTTGTTTCAAGCTAATAATAAAACAATCTATTAAAATTTTAACATTATACAGTTCAAATTTTGTTCACCTTTCCTAAGATTTTCTATTTATTAAGGGACTCTAGATAATAGTCCCTTTGTTTGCTTAGCGATTTTGTGTGCAGACCAATGGCTACTTCAAGACAATGGACATTATTTCCTCACTCAAATCCTCAGGCATTTCAGTTGAAGAATAATGCAATTGTGAATCTAATCAGGCAGAAAAAGAAATGAATAACAATTAATTTCTGACAACCAGAAAAGTATAGTAAAGTTATAATGCTAAAGTTTGAAGTAACATTTATTTCCTTTTGAAAGAAAATACTAGAAAATATTACATAAAATTAATTTAGCACACTAAATTTATATTGAATAAAACTATATTAGCAATTCATGACCATTTTTTATTTCAATTATATAGTAATAAATGTAAATGGTATATTGGAAAGATCATAGTATATATTCTAATGTAGATTTCATCTAAATTTCAAATTAAACACTGTCATGGTTAGTTTTAATTAGAATTTGACATACTCTAAAGTCACTTGGGAAAGGACTCTCAATGGGAGATTTTCTACAGGAGGCTGGCCTGCAGCATATCTGTGGAGCATTGCCTTGATTGTCTTAATTGATATAGAATGATCCACCTTAATTATCTACTCATGGTTTAGATCATTCCCTTGTCAGTCAGTAGTTGGTGAACTTTAAAACATGGAGAAAGCAATCCATGGATGTGATATAACCACTTGCTTCCAATTATTGTCTTTGACTTCCTTGCAATTATGGATCATAACTAAGAAATTTGAGCCAAATAAACTTTCTCTCTGCTTTTGACAGAGTATGGCCAAATATAACAGAGAAAATAACAAAGACAACCACCTGCAAAAAAATTATATACCCAAATAATAAAATTTTTAGTTTCAGTTCATGGTGATATAATATTATGATAATATCATATGTTCTAAGAGATTGAGACTTTCATTGGATTTCGTAGCCTGAGTTAAAAATACGTGCTGTGGTTGCTTAAGACGTCAGACTGATATCCTACTGTGTACTCAGCCTATTTTTTTAATGTGCCCTTAAAAGAACCATATAACACTCAACCTTACTTCCTTAGATTTTTCCATGTAATCTACTTTTAGAACCTAGGCAAATGCATTGCTGTAATCATAAAATACGTAATCATCCATGCCTCTGACCCAAAACACTACTTTTGCTGAAAGCAGAAAATAACAAGTTTAAAGGCAACCATCTAAAAATAAATATCCACTTATAAATATCGGTTGATAAACAATGATGTTTACAGTACTGTTTGTTTCCGGGGCCAGTTGTGATTAATTATAAAACTGCACTGAACATTTCTGTAAAGCATTCCATTCCTTCTCCATGTGATGCTTTCTGTGCCATACCATCAATACAGAGTGAAACTCTTTTTTTAGACACAGTCACACATAGATACATATAAACAGAATACAGTGACACACAGTTACACAACAGACAGATATACTTGGGAACACATAGGACAGCTTTCAGGCAAGCACAGATTTAGATGCACAGAACAGACAAATGGAAGATGGAGGAGAAAGGGAGAAGGAAGTAGAACATTCAGATATGGATTTGCTTTTGAAAAGTCACTCCCGGGGTGGAGGGGTGTGTTTTATTTCTTCCCTTAATGTCACACCAATGTGTTATTGGTGATGTAAAGTTAATCACTAATGCATATAAACCAAATAGATAGTATCAACTTTGCCCTGATGTTTGTTTTTTTAAAAAAAGACTAGACTCAAGTCTATTGCATAATACAAGCACAAGAAATTTTCCTATACTTTTTTTACAAGTAGAAAAATATAATAAAAGTAAGCATGAGCAAACATACACATACACTAGAAGTTACTCCACCTTAGGGCAACAATTCCCCTATTAGATATTACAGACTAACAAATAAAGGTCCCAGTGAGTAAATTCTTTTGGGGTTATTAACATAGAACCTCAAACACTATAGGCTTTTGTCTTTGCTCTTGAATACTCTCCAGAAGTTGTTGGTAAGGTCTCATTGCTGAAGATACCACATACCTGAGTCATATAATATAGAGAAATCAATTTGATACTCTACTAAAAGATTTTGACTCTTCATGTCAGCTTTCGTGGTGTTAAAAGGCCCTAGACATGCTATAAAATGAGAAAATAATATATCGATCTTACCCAACTTTGGTATAAGTGACAACAATTTCTAGTCTGGTAAGCTGTGTTCATAGATACAATAATGTCACAAACATTGTAGGAAAAGCCAACTATTTTCTGATCGGATTTATCTTGAGCTCCACCAGATCAAACTATACCTGATAACATTGTTGGAGTAAATGCTTAGAAGAGTTACAAGTAATAGGCCCTAGAAGAGAAACTACTACTATTATCTTGCTTAAATTGCCATTTTAAATGGACTACTAATGACTGCACTATCATACCCATAGATCAATACATCCGTCAGTCCTTATCAGAGAAGCTTGTATTTGCAATAGATAGTGACTGACACAGAAATCAACAATTAGCCAAGGTACAAAAACAATATGCCACCTATACAAGTCCTTTGCCTCATTCCTGATTTTATAGGAAATCTTTTGAGTTTTTTTCTATTTAGTGTAATATTGGATATAGAATATCTGTACATAGCTACTGTATAGAGCTACATTCCTTTTATTTCTTGTATTTTATAATTTCTATTAAAAAACATATTGTACTTTGTCAAAAAAACAACAAAAACAAAAAAACAAAGAAACAAATAAAACAAAACAAAAACAAAAGAAAAATGACAACAACAACAAAAACCACATAGTCTCTTCCTGCTGCCTGCAGATCAAAATAGAGAACTCTCAGCTTTTTCTCCAACACCATGTCTGCCTGGAAGCTGCCATGCCTCCCGTCATGATGATAATGAACTGAATCACTCAAACTGTAAGCCATCACCAATTAAATGTTTTCCCTTACAAGAGTTGCCTTGATCATGATCTCTCATCACAACAAAAGCAACCCTTTCAAGACACTTACATTAATTTCATTTTTATGTTTATGTCATTATTAGTATAACAATGTCTTTACAAAAGGAGTCTGGTAGCACCCCTTCCCTATTGTGAGCAATAGTGTGAGGAAGATCACGGTTAAGTCTTTGAAAGCCTTGTTTTATTCAGCAAGGAATCCATCTTGGACTGAAATTATATGTATTTTTTTTAATTTTAGTGACTTTGGAGGTTGTTTATATATTTAGACTTCTGTGACAACATAATTATCACTGGCCTATATATCTTTGTGTTGAGTATCATCTTCACTGGACGCATTTTCAAGACACAAGCTGATTTCTGAGATTGTAATATTTTACAATCCTACTAACAGTTTTTTTTGAGAGCTACAATCACTTCATGGTCTTAAAATAAATACTTGGGCTGCTTATCTGATTTTACCAATTTTACTGAATATTCAAAGTTCTTACAATATGGTGGCTTTTAAAAATACATGCAGTGATAGCTTATTGGAATTCCACCAGCATTTTTCTTAAAGATGAATGATATTGAATATTTTAAGTATACTCATGATATATATATGTAAGTATGTATATGTGTGTGTCAAAATACTTTTGAATTTTTGTTGACTTTAAATTATTATTAACTAGTTACAACATTTATGTATATCTCCTATATACAGCTTCTTTGTTGGATACGCTCTTGCCAATGTTTTCTGCTAGTCTATGTTGAACCTTTTAACTTTCCAAATGGTATCTTTTGGAAATGATTTTAATTTTGATAATATGCAAAATAATTTTTTCATCACTTCATGTTTTCAAGCTTGACTGTTTCTTATTTTAGCAAAAATCTGGGAAATTTTACAGTTTGATATAAAGAATGGGTACTTCATGGATACGACTCTGGAATATCAAGGCCTGGCACAGGGAGAGGGCCTGAACTTTGCAATGACCTAAGCTGTTGCTCACCATAGACTCTGCATGTCACCAGCCACTACTAGAAACTCTAATGACACAGTACAGTCCATCCCTCATCTCGATGACATCTTCATTCCTAATAATAGCATCTGCTTTGTGTTAAATATCCAGACATAAAGTCATTTTATGATAATTTATCTTTTTTTGTTAATTTACTTATTCTATTATTATTTTGATGCAGAATCTTACCAAGATGGCCAAAGCAGACTTAAACTCATGCCATAGCCAGGTAGGCCTTGACTTATGATCATGCCTGAGCTTCTGCTATAGCTAAAATCACAAAACAAGCACCAATGATGACTATTTTCTTTCTACAGAACAGTAAGCCATATGAATTCAGGGTGACAGGAACTCTAATTGAGCTCACCAAGTGTGTGCCAGATGACAACATCTATGGTTGCCCATTCAGGGTTATTGCCAGTATTTGTTGGCCATTTATCCAAGAGAATCCAGCACTGTGCTATTGGCCAGCATCCACTTGAAAGAAAGAATGTGCCTGCTTATCCATCTTTACAGCTCAACCATTTTCACTCAATCCACTGGGCTTAGATTCTACGTGTCCTCACTCATGTGCTGAGCACCGTGGCCCACTAGGACTGTGTCAAGCTCAATGACACAGATATATATATTAGCCACCATCCCTGTCTCTGTGGGACTGCCAAATTGGAGAAGCAAAAAGAGTAAGAAACCTAGACATTAATTTGAGAACATCATCTGCTAATAGGCAATGTTTGCACAGACAGTGTAATTGTTCCAGAAAAATTCAAAGAAAATACAACTGGTTATATTAATTTAGTGCCTAGACAGCTGACCTGTTATGATACATGATCAAGTTTTAGTGTTTATTATTATTTTCAATATCTTTATTTTTTTAATTTTTAATTTTATTCATGTGTATAGGTATGGTTGCCATTTTATGTAGTGTAACCATAAAGGCCAGAGGGTCTGATCCTTTGGTGTAGGTTCTGGGCACTAAACTCAGATCTTCAGAAAGAACAACAAGGCTTCTTAACTGCTGGTCTGTCTCTCTACCCCTATTAGTGCTTTGTCTATCTGTCTGTTTGTCTGTCTGTCTGTCTGTCTGTCTGTCTGTCTGTTTTATCTTTAGTCTTTGTTTTTACAGTCTGGTCATTATCCCCCTCCCCATCCACCTTCAGACAGTTCCTCATCCCATTTCCCCTTCCCCCTTTTTCCAAGAGGATGTCCCCAACCCATCAGGTCTCCCCACTCCCTGGGGTCTCAAGTCTATTAAGGGTTAGGTGCATCTTCTCACACTGAGGCCAGACCAGGCAGTCCTCTGTTGTATATGTGTTTGGGGCCTCGGACCAGCTAGTGTATGCTGCCTGGTTGTAGTGTCTGAGAGATCTCAGGGGTCTAGGTTAGTTGAGATTGCTTTTTATAATTTAATACCCAACAAAGGGGAGAGAGAACCTGTAGATACCATATCCAGAGATTAGGTACAGTCCCTGGTTGAAGGATGGGACCATCCACCCATCTCCAAAATTTTAACACAGAATCACTCCTGTCTAAAGGAAATACAGAGACAAAGAGTGTAATAGAGACTGAAGGAAATGCCATCCAGAGACTGTCCTACCTGGTGATCCTTCCCATATGCAACCACCAAACCTAGCCATGAATGCTGATGCCAAGAAGTTCTTGCTGACAGGAGCCTGGTAGAGCTGTCTCCTGAGAGGCTCTGGCAGAGCCTGATCAATAGAGATGGGGATACTTGCAGCCAACCATTGGACTGAGCAATGGGGACCCCAATGGAGGAGTGAGGGGGCTGAAGGAGCTGAAGGGGTTTGCAATCCCATAGGAAGAACAACCATATCAACCGATGAGACCTCCCCCTACCCCCAGATCTCCCAGAGACTAAACCACAAACCAAAGAATACACATGAGGGATCCATGGCTCCAGCTGTACATGCAGCAGAGGATGGCCTTTCCTTGCACAAATGTGAGGGGAGGTCCCTGGTCCTGTGAAGGTTTGATGTGCCAGTGTAGGGGAATGCTAGGGTGGTGAGGCAGGAGTATGTGGGGAGGGGGCACCCTCATAGAAGCAGGGGATAATGGGATAAGGAAGTTAAGGAGGGAAAACTGGGGAGGGAAATAATATTTGAAATACAAATAAAATTATCAATACTTTTTTTAAAGAAAACTTTTCTTGTCCTACGTTACTATGATTTTCATCTTTTTTCATTGTCTTCTCCTCCCTCTCCTTCTTCTTCTCTCTTCTTCTTCCTCTTCATTTTCAGAAGCTTTTGAATTCCTCTTTTCTTGTGTATGTCTATGCTTGATTTCAAATTACCTCTAATATAAAATATCAGGTGAAAATCAAAATGAACTTTATGTACGCAAATATCCAGCTCTTCTAATGTCAATCCTAGCAGGACCTATCTTTCTTACTTTGAATTTCTTTGATGTATTTTCCATGCTCAATTTCTATACACTAGTTCATTCCAGTCATCTGAAAATTGATTTTATGTAAATACCAAGCTGCTTAAATGGCTGTAGCTTTGCAATAGCCAAATAAATTCAAAGCCAACAGTTTTCATCAACTTCTCTTTTTCAAAATTGTTATGGAATTTTTCATTCTCATACAATATACCTTGTATAACCACCTTATCTATTTTCTATTCTTAAAATCTAGTGTTCAATTGGAATTATGGTAAGTATGTAGATCATTTTAAGGGAAATTATTATGATATTAACTTTTCAAATCTATGAGCCTGGTAAAACTTTCAATTTATTTAAGTTCAATCAATTAAGATTTGAAGGATTTTGAAAGGCAGAGCTAGAATATTTTTGACAAATTAATGATATTTCATATTTAAATGTCACTGTAAATATTACTTAAAATTTCAAATTATCTTTGTTTTTAATATAGAAGCAACTTTCTGTTTATTGACATTCATGAAACCTTATTAACCTCACTTTTACTTCTTATAAGATATTTGTCAATTTCTTATGATTATTTATGATATCTGTATAAAACGGCAACTGTCCTTTTTACAGTCCCCCCCCCCATTTTTGTAATTTACTGACTTTTGAAATTTGTACTTTTCCTACAAGATTGGGTCAACTGCCACTTGAGTTACAATGTGTATAGAAATAGTATCAGATATCTGTACATTTTCATATTTAAACATTTTTGTTAGTAAATTAAAAAGTTGTCACAGTTTTTGTAGAGATTCTTCACTGTACTAAGTTTCCTGATTTAAAATTGCTGACCCTTGAGACTCACCCTTGAGACAAGTATCCTGTTAGGTTATCCAGTACAAGTGGTCCGTTCTAAGCATAATATGTTTGAGAGACACTAAATGAACTCAACAGATTGCTTTATTTATATAATTTAATACATAACATATATTATATGTATACATATAAAATATATCTATATAAGTATGTAACAATAATAAAATAATAAGATATTAGAAAATTGAGACTGAGTGACAAAGGAGAAACTGAAGGGAAAATATGAAGGAGAGGAAAAATAAAGTCTCTACAGTATTCATATGAAACTCTCAAAATAAAATTTTAAATTAGTAAATAGCTTTTTCTTTCTTTTCTTTGTTTTTTTACTACTTTTATTTTTTTTTAGAGTTCAACCATTGTCCCCCACCCTGGGTCCCCTCTCCCACAGTTATCATCTTAGTCACACTTAGGGTACATGCGCGTGCGCACACACACACAAACACACACACACACACAGAGAGAGAGAGAGAGAGAGAGAGAGAGAGAGAGAGAGAGAGAGAGAG
>NW_021604719.1:6540460-6550577 GCF_004785775.1 Grammomys surdaster
GAGAGAGAGAGAGAGAGAGAGAGAGAGAGAGAGAGAGAGAGAGAGAGCCCCCAGCCAGGCCTCCTGACTCTTCACTTCCTGGGGCCTCAGACCAGCTCTTGTACGCTGCCTGATTGGTTGCTCAGTGTCTGAGAGATCTCGAGGGTCCAGGTTAGTTGTGACTGCTCGTCTTCCTATGGCATCACCCTCCTCCTCAGCTTCTTCCAGCCTTTCTCTAATTCAACCACAGGGGTCCCCAGTATTTATAAAATTTTGCCATAAATTTTTCTTTAACACATTGCAAAAATAAGCTAACTATTGTCATGACTTTAAAATTGAGATATATTGCTTTGTTTTAATTTTTCATGGTTAAATAGACACTGTGGGATAGCAAGAAAACAAGATGAGAACAAAGTAAAAAAAAATAAATAAAGGAAAGAGCCTTTTAATCCTTGAGGCACCAGGGAAGGAGGAGCACCCTCTAGGAAGCAAGGCAGAGGAGGAATGGGATGAGGAACTGTGGAAGGTAGTACCAGGATGTGGGGGGGGGGGGAACAACTGGACTGTAAATAAATAAAACAATTTTAAAAAATTAAAACTAAAAAAAAAGAAAAGAAAAGAAAAAAGAAAAAAGCCTTTAAGATAAATGCATGTTTTGCCTAATGTTTGCTTTTTTCTTCTGGTTAGATAGACAGAGTATTTCTAGCAAGCACCTCGCAGCCTGTCAACGCTTTAATACTTCATAATTTATAAAACAGCTTTTCTCTCCACAAAGCTCAATATACTTCACAGATACATCATTGATGCTCGCAATATTCCTCCAGGGAACGTAGGCGACAGGAATTATTATGTGTTTTACTAAGGGAAGGAAAGAATGAAACAACAAGAATCCATTACCACCAGTGAGCTAGAGTCCAGAGTTGGGCCTTTCTGCCTGAGCAGGCTCTGAAGACAGATGGAAATGACTACACTTACCCAGGAGGGCAGAACTGCAAAGTCAAGGGAAGTATTCATGTAGCAGGTAAATGGTTCCTGACTCCTACACTTGGATGCTCACTTAGGGACTGATTTCAACTGGACATGATAGGTAAAGCAAAGCTTTAATTTGCATTAAAACTTTTCCATGACTTGTCTCGTCTCAGTAATAAGAATGAGAGCTATCTCCTTAAAAAAAGAAAAGCAAAAAAGAAACCTAGAACAATGGAAACTATGAGGAATCTATGAGAGTAACCCTAGCTAAGACTCCTAGCATTGGGGGATATAGAGCTTAAACCAGTCATTTCCTATAACCAGGCAAGATTTCCAACGGAGGGGTTGAGAACACCAACCCAGCCAAACTTTCTTTTTTTTTTAATGTCTATTTTTTTTTTATAATTTATTTTTTCTCAAATCGTAATTCATTCACACAGGGGTTATAAACACAGAAAGGTAGGATGTGGGGAAGGGAATGACACTGGAGTGTGGGTGATCAGGAGGAATACAGATATCATCAGAACCGGGTATCGGCTGGGTGAAGGTTCAGGGGACAAGTCACAATGACTCTGCCTATGACTCGCTTGTCCTTATCTAAGTTGTTATTGTCTACCCAGGCTACCTATTTGCAAGGTCTATGACTACTCAGGCTTGTAAACTTCCACCAAAAGCTGCCTGTTTACATTAGCTTATAGCCATCTGTTTCGATGTTTTTCCACTGAGACCCAAGATTTGTGGTTAGTATACATGACGACAGGCCTATTGCTGATTTTAGGCCTATGGCTGATTTTAGGCCTTCAGTGGGTAAGCAGGGCTGCCCCTGACATCTCCTCCCTTCTCTAAGTATAGAAGGCCAGCCAAACTTTCAAACTACATACTGTTCTGCCTACAAAACATGTAGGAACAAGAGCTTAGCATAATTGTCATCAGAGGTTCCACCCAGCAACTGATGGAAAGAGATGCAGAGACCCACAGCCAAACAGGTGGAGTTTGGGGAATCCTAGGGACGAAGAGGAAGAAGGATTATTGGAGCCAGATTTGGTCAAGGACCAACAAGAAAACCTACAGCTTTGCAGCTCTGTTTGCATTTGAGACTCTTAACATCAGGAGCAGGGACTGTCTCTACTTTGCCTGCCTTTCCAGCTACTGGGCTGCCTTGCCTGGCCCCAACAGGAGAAGATGCGCCTAACCTTACTGCAACTAGATATGCATAGTTAATAGCTACCTATGGGAAGCCTCTCATTTTCTGAAAAGAAAGGGAGAAGTGAATGGGAGTAGAGGGTTGAAGGGCTGGGAATTGAGGAGGGAAGCTATGATAGGGATGAAAAACACACAACAAACAAACAAAATCAAAGTGCAAAAGTAGTCATCATTCATTATCTTTCTTCTCCGACTTCCCTTACCTGCAAGTTGTGCTAGCTCATCCTCCATGATTAATTTCAAGTAGATAAACATTCATCCTGTCATCAATACCACTGAAGAACAGATTGCCATTATGCAATCTAACAGTCTGGTAACCTGAAGGATGAACAAAACCCATCCCCAATATCTACTACCCTGGTGCTCTGCTGTTTGTTTTGTTTTGTTTTGTTTTGTTTTTTGTTTGTTTGTTTGATTGTTTTTTCTTTGTTGTTGTTGTTGTTGGTATTTTCATGTTTGTTTTTAGGTTTTATGATTTTAGGATTAATGACCTCATCATTGCCCTGGTGATTGCAAAGCTTTCTTTTTATTTTTTTTCCATTCTACTGTCTTTGAATCCCAACCCACCCTAAACAAAACAGCAAGACAGGAAGACAAGATTGAAGAATACTACTTGTAATGTTGTTATTATTATTATTATTATTATTATTATTATATTGTTGTTGTTGTTTTAACTTGTATATATGTAATAGCTAAAAACAAAATAAGGTATCCAATTTCACTTTAAAAGAAGCTCTATGGTTAAGGAACACATAAAGGATAATTATTTTGATTTAATATATTATATTCCCCTAATTTGTGTGCTTAGGAAGCATGCTACATTTAATCAACATTCTGTTGCTTAGTTCTTTCTTATTCTGAGGCTTTATTCATTGACTGCTCTTAAGAAAAGAAGAGGATTTGCCTCTTTCCCAGCCCTCTATAAACTACATTCTTATTTTCTAGGTCTCTAGCCTTCCAACACTCTTTCATCATCTTATTGTTTATGTGAGTATATAGTATATGTATTTTTCTGTCTGCCCACATGCGGAGACATGCATATGCAATTATTCTATATACTTCCAATGAATTTAGCTTCTACTCTGCTTTCCATAGCATATGGTATTCTCCATTTAAAATATCCACTTACACAGGGCGGTGGTGGCACACGCCTTTGATCCCAGCACTTGGGAGGCAGAGGCAGGCAGATTTCTGAGTTCCAGGCCAGCCTGGCCTACCGAGTGAGTTCCAGGACAGCCAGGGCTACACACAGAAACCCTGTCTCGAAAAACCAAAAAAAAAAAAAAAAGAAAAGAAATCCACTTACATATTTTCTACATTCAACTCAAACAAATCAGTAGCCTTCCTCTACATGAAAGATAAACAGACTGAAAAAGAAATTAGGGAAATGACACCCTTCACAATAGTTGCAAATAATATGAAATACCTTGGTGTGAATCTAACCAAGCAAGTGAAAGACCTGTATGACAAGAACTTCAAGTCCCTGAAGAAAGAAATTGAAGAAGATCTCAGAAGATGGAAAGATCTCCCATGCTCATGGATTGGCAGGATTAATATAATAAAAATGGCCATCTTGCCTAAAGAAATCTACAGATTCAATGCAATCCCCATTAAAATCCCAACTCAATTCTTCACAGAGTTAGAAAAGGAAATTCTCAAATTCATATGGAATAAAAAAAACCCAGGATAGCGAAAACTATTCTCAACAATAAAAGAACTTCGGGAGGAATCACCATCCCTGACCTCAAGCTGTACTATAAAGCAATACAGATAAAAACTACCTGGTATTGGTACAGAGACAGGCAGGAAGATCAATGGAATAGAATTGAAGACCCAGAAATGAACCCACACAACTATAGTCACTTGATCTTTGACAAAGGAGCTAAAACTGGCCAGTGGAAAAAGGACAGCATTTTCAACATATGGTGCTGGTTCAACTGGAGGACAACATGTAGAAGAATGAAAATTGATCCATTCTTATCTCCTTGTACAAAGCTCAAGTCTAAGTGGATAAAGGAAGTCCAGATAAAACCAGATACACTGAAACTAATAGAAGAGAAGGTGGGGAAGAGCCTCAAATACTTGGGCACAGGGGAAAAGTTCTTGAACAGATCTCCAGTGGTATATGCTCTAAGATCAAGAATTGACAAATGGGACTTCATAAAATTGCAAAGTTTCTGTAAGGCAAAGGACACTGTCAATAGGACAAAACGACAACCAACAAATTGGGAAAAGATCTTTACCAATCCTTCATCTGATAGAGGGCTAATATCCAATATATACAAAGAACTCAAGAAATTAGACTCCAGACAACCAAATTACCCTATTAAAAAATGGGGTATAGAGCTTAACAAAGAATTTTCAATGGAAGAAACTCGAATGGCCGAGAAGCACCTAAAGAAATGTTCAGCATCCTTAGTTGTCAGAGAAATGCAAATCAAAACAACCCTGAGATTCCATCTCACACCAGTCAGAATGGCTAAGATTAAAAACTCAGGTGATAGTAATGCTGGCGAGGGTGTGGAGAAAGAGGAACATTCCTCCATTGTTGGAGGGACTGCAAGATGGTGCAACCACTTTGGAAATCAGTGTGGCGGTTCCTCAGAAAATTGGACATAGCATTACCTGAGGATCCAGCTATACCACTTCTAGGCATATACCCAGAAGATGCTCGAACATATAACAAGGACATATGCTCAACTATGTTCATAGCAGCCTTATTTATAATAGCCAGGAGCTGTAATGAACCCAGATGTCCTTCAACTGAGGAATGGATTCAAAAAATGTGGTATATTTACACAATGGAGTATTACTCAGCTATTAAAAATAATGAATTCGAGAGGTTCCTAGGTAAATGGATGGAACTAGAAATTATCATCCTGAGTGAGGTAAGCCAATCACAAAAGAACACACATGGTATTCACTCACTGATTATTGGATATTAGCCCAGAACCTTGAAATGCCCAAGACGCAACTCACAGGCCACATGAAACTCATAAAGAAGGAAGACCAAGTGGGGGTGATTCCGTCCTTCTTAGAAGGAGCAACAAAATACTCAAGGGAGCAAATATGGAGACAAAGTGAGGGACAGAAACTGAAGGAGGGGCCGTCTGAAACCACTCCACCAGAGTATCTATCCCATGTGCAATCACCAAAGGTAGATGCTGATGTGGAAGTCAGGAAGTGCATGCTGATAAGAGCCTGATATGGATGTCTCCTCAGAGGCCTTCAAGAGTCTGACATATTCAGAGGCAGATGCTCACAACTAGCCATTGAACTGATCATGGGGTTCTCAATGGAGGAGTTAGAGTGAAGACTGAAGGAGCTGAAAGGATTTGAGGCACCATGAGGAGAGCAACAATACCAACCAACCACAGCTCCCAGGGTCTAAACCACCAGCCTGGGAGCACTTAGGGAGGGATCCAGGGCTTTAGTTGAATATGTAAGAGTGGAGGGCCCTGCTAGGCATAGGTGGAAGAAGAGAACCTTGACCTCATGAAGGCTGGCTGCCCCAGGGGGTGGGAATTTTGAGGGTGGGGAGGTGGGAGTGTGGGGGGGTAGATAGAGGTTACATCCACAGAGAAGAAGGAGGAGGGTTGAGGGGATTGGGGGTTCCTGGGTGGGTGGGGGATGGGGTAAGGAGACAACATATGAAATGTAAATAAAACATCCAATAAAAAAATTTAAAAAAAAAAGCAATGGCACTTTAAGAAAAAAAAGAAAGAAAAAAAGAAACTTTCTACGACTGCCTCTTAATCTATTGTGTTTGGACATTGGAAACCTCATACACATCTGTTATTCTGCCTTTCTTTCTTCTTTCTGCACCTCACTCTGAAGATTCTGCTGCTTGTATTTTGAAGTTTGTACCCTGTGTAGTATCTCAGTGTTCTCTCTCCCCCCTCCCTCCCTCTCTCTTCCTCATTGTTTTTTTTATTGAATTTGGTTATTTATTCACTTTACAACCCAATCTCATCTACCCCTCCCTCTACTCTTCCCAGTCCCTACCTCTCCCTTCCTCTTCTGCTTCCCATCCCTTCTCCTTCTCCTCTCTCCAGAAAAGGTAAGGAGGCCACCCTCAAATATCAATTAGTCCAGCATATCCATTAACATCAAGAGTAGGTGCATCTTTTTCTACTAAGGCTAGACAAGACAACCCAGTTAGAGAATACAAAGGCAGGCAACATAGGTAGAGACAGCCCCTGCTTCCCGCAGGAAGAACCAGCTGTACAGCTGCTACATATGTGCAGAGAGCCTTCCCTTTCATGCTCTCTGGTTGGCAGTCCAGTCTCTCTGAGAGCCCATGTACCCAGGTTAGTTGATTATTTTCCAATAGCTTACTAAGAAAGAGAATGTGAGGGAAATCTGGGTGCAGAGTGTGTATCTGAAAACTTTCATCTGCATCTGCTCTTAGTTACCAATTTGAGCATGCATAATATTCTGTTTTCTGAACTAAAAAACCTTTACAGAGAACATGTAAGACATAGCTTCATTGCTCTCAGCTTCTGATACTGCTGCTAAGTAATTTAAATCTGCTGTGATTCTATCAATCTACAAAAAATAAATTATAAGTTCAAAACAATTTTCTAAACTATTCTGAAAAAGATGTATTTTACAATAGCAAGCCAGGACTTAGGAGATGCCTATTTACTGTGTTGGTTACTGAGGACCCCTGGTATTTGCAAATTAAAGACTCCATATACTGAGACTACTTTCCTTATAACCCCCACACTTCCCCTTTCTGTTCTCTTCTTATGTGCCTATAGCTGAGAGGGAAACCTAATACAATGAATCTACTTTTCCTCTTCTTATTTTAAACCACTTCTTTTTGTGATGTCCTCTATAGGATTTCCTACCTTGATCATATAGTATTTTAGTTGCTATTCTATCCTAGTACCATACTTTCCTATCATTAGATCTGGGTTTCATGGGTACAGTGCATTTTATATTGTAACTGTAGCTATTAATTTTATTTTCTTTTGCTGCGTGTTAGGTTCTATCAGTCCATCGGTTTTAACTCTCAAGTGCTGCCTTATGCAATGTGTCTTTTTTCTGTTAAATCCTTAAAGTAGCATATCATCTTGCTGCACTTATACATAAGCATAGGTACCATGTTATGAACTAAAGGATTAAAAATCAGTTTTCCATGGGTTACTTTCTATAGTCCACCAGGCTTCTATTTTTTAAAAAATGGATTGATTCATGGTGCTGCACAGAGATGGTTCAAACGTTAAGAGCACTCACTTGCTGAGAACCTAGGTTCAGTTCCAGTACCTACACAACAGTTCACAATGGTCCTTACCTGCAATTCTAGAGGATGCTGCTCCATTTTCTGACCTCATCACCAGTCATATACACAGTAACCTTACATACATGCAGAAAAAAAACTCATATACAGAAAATAAAAAATAATTAAATATTTTTAATATACATCAAGTGGCATTTAAAAGAGAAAATTTATTCCTTGGCATACTGGCAAGCCCAAAATACTAATGATCCTGCAAAAATAATAAGTACCTAGTGAGGGCCCACTTTCTAAGATGTAAGTACATACAATACAAGGAATAAAGAACCTTCGTAAGACCCCTTAATAAAGACTCCATAAAATCTATATCATGGCTTTAATCATTATGATAAAAAAAAATCCCTGATTCAAATCACACACATTTAAAGAGTATGTTTCAAAGAACACTATACTATGGTATTACCCAAATTCACCTAATCCCATTGTTATGAGACAGCTAGTGAGCATTCAACTGTCAATGGTTATAAGCACGATTCAAGTACAAATTTATGTAGTCTTGACCATGTTTTTTCTATTCTCAACAATATTTCTCTGTATTGTACTTCCAGGCTATTTCTATCTCCAAATCCCATCATATAAGGTTTAAGATAGGTTAGTTTTAATGTGGCCCAATCGTACACTCTGACCTTAAAATCATTTTCACAAATTGAAAAGTGAAGCTATCCATCTGGTAATTAAACCTCTCCTAAATATGATCAAAACATGTCTTACCCATCTTGGATGTAAAATTGGCTCCTGGTAGATAAAATCTGAGTTAAATATCCTCATTACAAATTCAGTAAGTAACCTAAAACAATTTAATTAGCTTAGCTTTAGAAGTGCTATGGGGAACATTCTAGGTTTTTTATTATTACTATCATCATCATCATCATTATTACTATTATTATTTTTAATCTTCTTTTACAATCTAGTTGCTATCCCTCTCTCATTCTGCCCTCTGACACTTCCTCATCCCATTTCTTCTCTGCCCTCTCACCCTTCTCCAAGAGAATGTACACACACACACACACACACACATACACGCACACACACACATACACGCACACACACACACCATCACCACCACCACCACCAGGCCTCCCCACTCCCTGGGGCCTCAAGTCTCTCAAAGGTTAGGTGCATCTTCTTTCACTGAGGCCAGACCTGGCAGTCCTCTGCTGTATATGTATCGGGGCCTAAGATCAGCTAGTGTATGCTGCCTGGTTGGTGTCTCAGTGTCTGAGAGATCTCAGTGGTCCAGGTTAGTTGAGACTGCTGGTCTTCCTATGGGGTTTTGTTTTGTTTTGTTTTGTTTTGTTTTGTTGAAAAAGCCATGTTCTTAAAGTACAGTGGAGCAGACCATACATGCATTTAGAACTTTTAGTAAATAAGGAGATATGCTTGAAGATATTTCCAGAAGCTCTTAGAATAGCAAAACTGTAAGGCTATGAAGTGTGAAGGGAAGTGACACTGTGTGGAGGTTTAAAGTTGATTTTATAATCAAGAGCACAGGATGCGCATTAGAGCAGTGAGGTTACATAGTTGTACATGTGACAAACTGATAAATGAATCTGATAGCTAGTAGCTAAGTTAAAGTCTTGATGTAGCGACAGGGAGAATTTGGGGAGAAAGGAGGAGAGAAGGATGGGAGAGGGCAAGAAAAGGAAGAAGGGGAAAGCAAAGAAGGAAAAAATAAAAAAATAAAAGGGACAAGTTAATGAAAGAGACATGGGTATGATTTACCTACCAGTCTATCAGCTAGTCTTAGATGGTCTCAAGTGTTTTAAGCAGAATCTCCTTTCTCTGGGCCTCCCCTTCATTCAGACATCATTTTCTCCCAGAGCTGGCAAATAGCCTCTGAATTAATATCTACACACAAAACCTTGTCTAGTTCTAATCTGTTCTCTACACATCACTCAAAGGAATATTAAAATTTAAGTGTGACCATGTCATCCTCCTGCCTAAATCCTTTAAATGTCTCTAGTTGCTCTGCAGATCAGCTCTGAGTCATTAACTTGTTCTGGGAGGCCTTGGGTCTTCCAGCCTGAACTAAGCCTGCAGTAGTTTATATATTACTTTTTGTCCTGTGTGTTTTCCCATCTGCTGATCCCAGTTCACTTTTCCAAAAAAAAAAAAAAAAAAAAAAAACCAGGCTTAAATTTCACTGCCACAAAGAAACTTTCCCGAAATTAAAGATTATCTGAATTCCCCTAGCATATTTTCTCAAGACCTCTCATGTGTCTTGGCAGCATATTTTACTTTTGCAATGTTTAATTTAGTATTTTCCATCATTTAAGATACACTTCTATCCTTTAAAGATACATTACGATCCTTTAAGTAAGACAGCCTCATATCTAACATATACTCTATACTAATATTCGTAATTGTTATTATCACAGCAGTTGCTAGTTCTTAAAATATTATTATGTATTGCTGTTCTATCATATTTTTAATATTTATTTTAGATTTGAGGAAACTAAGAAACAGACTGGCTTCAGGGCCCAGAGATCAAGGCAAGGTAGAACATTGATTCTAAAATTATGCTGCTGTTCTTAAGCCTTGACTCTCACACATGTTGTATAACCATAGGTAAATAACAAGTGAAAAGGTGGGCTGGGGCAGACACAGAGTTGGTCTGCTCCTGTCCTGTGGAGATACTGACTCCTGAGTCATCCTAGAGGAGCC
>NW_021604719.1:6550587-6555214 GCF_004785775.1 Grammomys surdaster
ACTCCTGTCCTGTGGAGATACTGACTCCTGAGTCATCCTAGAGGAGCTACTGCACTCAGAGCAGCAGAGGAGCCACTGCAATCAAAGCAGCAGACACCAAGATTAGAATCATAAGACTACAGAGACATCTGGACTCTGAGGAGCTCTGCAACAAGCAAGATAACTGGAAATGCAGACTCCAGTCTTACACAGTGAGGGCAGGCAACACTAGAGTTAACCAGATGGCGAAAGGCAAGCGCAAGAACATAAGCAACAGAAACCAAAGTTTCTTGGCATCATCAGTTCCCAGTTCTCCCAATATAGCAAGCCCTGAACACCCCTTCACACCTGAAAAGCAGGATTCAGAATTAAAATCACTTCTCATGATGATGATAGAGGATTATAAGAAGGAATTAAGTAACTCCCTTAAAGAAATACAGGAGAGTACAAGTAAACAGATAGAAGCCCTTAAAGAGGAATCACAGAAATCCCTTAAGGAAATGCAAGAAAACACAAAGAAGGAATTAAACAAAAACATTCAGGATCTGAAAATGGAAATAGAAACAATAAAGAAAGCTCAAAGGGAGACAACCATGGAAATAGAAAACTTAAGAAAGAGGTCAGGAGTCATAGACGCAAGCATCACCAACCGAATATAAGAGATAGAAGAGAGAATCTCAAATGCAGAAGATACGGTCGAAAATATTGACACAGTTGTCAAAGAAAATGCAAAATGCAAAAAACTCCTAACTCAAAACATCCAGGAAATCCAGGACACAATGAGAAGACCAAACCTAAGGATAATAGGTATAAATGAGAATGAAGAGTCCCAACTTAAAGGGACAGTAAATATCTTCAACAAAATTATTGAGGAGAACTTCCCTAACCTAAAGAACAAGATGCCCATAAACATACAAGAAGCCTACAGAACACCAAATAGAATAGACCAGAAAAGAAATACCTCCCGTCATATAATAATCAAAACATCAGATGCACAAAACAAAGAAAAAATACTAAAAGCAGTAAGGGAAAAAGGTCAAGTAACATACAAAGGCAGACCTATAAGAATTACACCAGACTTCTCACCAGAGACTATAAAAGCCAGAAGAGCCTGGACGGACATCATACAGACCCTAAGAGAACACAATTGCCAGCCCAGATTACTATACCCAGCAAAACTCTCAATCACTATAGATGGTGAAACCAAGATATTCCATGACAAAACCAAATTTGCACAATATCTTCCCACAAACCCAGCACTTCAAAGGATAATTGATGGAAAATGCCAACACAAGGAGGGAAACTACAACCTAGAAAAAGCAAGGAAGTAACCTTCCAACAACCCCAAAAGAAGATAACTATACAAACATAACTTTACCTCTAATAGCAAAAATAACAGGAAGCCCCAATCATTTTTCCTTAATATCTCTTAACATCAATGGTCTCAATTCCCCAATAAAAAGACGCAGACTATCAGACTGGATACACAAACAAGACCGAGAATTTTGCTGCATACAAGAAACGCACCTCAGTGACAAAGACAGACACTCCCTCAGAATAAAAGGGTGGAAAACAATTTTCCAAGCCAATGGTCCCAAGAAACAAGCTGGAGTAGCCATTCTAATATCAAATAAAATCGACTTTCATCCAAAATTAATCAAAAAAGATAAGGAAGGACACTTCATACTCATCAAAGGAAAAAATCTACCAAGGTGAACTCTCAATTCTGAACATCTATGCTCCAAATGCAAGGGCACCTACATACATAAAAGAAACTTTACTAAAGCTCAAAACACACATTACACCTCACACAATAATAGTGGGGGATTTCAACACCCCACTCTCAGCAATGGACAGATCATGGAAACAGAAACTAAACAGAGACACTTTGACATTAACAGAAGTTATGAACCAAATGGACTTAACAGACATCTATAGAACATTTCATCCTAAAACAAAAGAATATACCTTTTTCTCAGCACCTCATGGTACCTTCTCCAAAATAGACCATATAATTGGTCACAAAGCAGGCCTCTACAGATACAAAAAGATTGAAATAATCCCTTGCATCTTATCAGATCACCACGGAATAAGACTGATCTTTAATAATGACAAAACCAATGGAAAACCCACATGCACATGGAAACTGAACAACTCTCTACTCAATGATGACTTGGTCAAGGAAGAAATAAAGAAAGAAATTAAAAACTTTTTAGAATTCAATGAAAATGAGGACACATCATACCAAAACTTGTGGGACTCCATGAAGGCAGTGCTAAGAGGAAAACTCATAGCTCTAAGTGCCTACAAAAAGAAACTGGAAAGAGCACACACTAACAAGTTGACTGCACAACTAAAAGCTCTAGAACAAAAGGAAGCAAATACACCCAGGAGGAGTAGAAGGCAGGAAATAATCAAACTCAGGGCTGAAATCAACCAAATAGAAACAGAAAGAACAATACAAAATATCAATAAAACCAGGAGTTGGTTCTTTGAGAAAATCAATAAGATAGATAAACCGTTAGCCAGATTAACCAGAGGGCACAGAGACAGTATCCAAATTAATAAAATCAGAACTGAAAAGGGAGACATAACAACAGAAACTGAAGAAATTCAAAAAATCGTCAGATCCTACTACAAAGGCCTATACTCAACAAAACTGGAAAACCTGGAAGAAATGGACAATTTCCTAGACAGATACCAGGCCCCAAAGTTAAACCAGGAGCAGATAAACCATCTAAATAGTCCCATAACCCCTAGGGAAATAGCAGCAGTCATTAAAATCTCCCCACTAAAAAAAGCCCAGGACCAGATGGTTTTAGTGCTGAATCTTATCAGACATTCAAGGAAGACCTAATACCAATTCTCTTCAAACTATTCCATAAAATAGAAACAGAAGGAACACTACCCAATTAGTTCTATGAAGCTACAATTACACTCATACCCAAACCCCACAAAGACCCGACAAAGAAAGAGAACTCCAGACCAATCTCCCTTATGAACATCGATGCAAAAATACTCAATAAAATTCTAGCAAACCGAATCCAAGAACACATCAAAACAATCATCCATCATGATCAAGTAGGTTTTATCCCAGGAATGCAGGGATGGTTCAATATTCGGAAATCCATCAATGTAATCCACTATATAAAAAAACTCAAAGAAAAAAACCACATGATCATCTCACTAGATGCTGAGAAAGCATTTGATAAAATTCAACATCCCTTCATGATAAAAGTCTTGGAAAGAACAGGAATTCAAGGCCCATACCTAAACATAGTAAAAGCAATTTACAGCAAACCAGTAGCCAACATCAAGCTAAATGGAGAGAAACTTGAAGCAATCCCACTAAGATCAGGGACTAGACAAGGCTGCCCACTCTCCCCCTACCTATTCAATATAGTACTGGAAGTCCTAGCCAGAGCAATTAGACAGCAAAAAGAAGTCAAAGGGATACAAATAGGAAAGGAAGAAGTCAAAATATCGCTATTTGCAGATGATATGATAGTATACTTAAGTGACCCCCAAACTTCCACCAGAGAACTCTTAAACCTGATAAACAACTTCAGCAAAGTGGCTGGTTATAAAATCAACTCAAACAAATCAGTAGCCTTCCTCTACATGAAAGATAAACAGACTGAAAAAGAAATTAGGGAAATGACACCCTTCACAATAGTTGCAAATAATATGAAATACCTTGGTGTGAATCTAACCAAGCAAGTGA
This sequence comes from Grammomys surdaster, assembly GCF_004785775.1. Classification (NCBI taxonomy): domain Eukaryota; kingdom Metazoa; phylum Chordata; class Mammalia; order Rodentia; family Muridae; genus Grammomys; species Grammomys surdaster. The sequence continues at coordinate 6,554,291 of NW_021604719.1, forward strand.
AAGACCTGTATGACAAGAACTTCAAGTCCCTGAAGAAAGAAATTGAAGAAGATCTCAGAAGATGGAAAGATCTCCCATGCTCATGGATTGGCAGGATTAATATAATAAAAATGGCCATCTTGCCAAAAGCAATCTACAGATTCAATGCAATCCCCATTAAAATCCCAACTCAATTCTTCACAGAGTTAGAAAAGGAAATTCTCAAATTCATATGGAATAACAAAAAACCCAGGATAGCGAAAACTATTCTCAACAATAAAAGAACCTCTGGAGGAATCACCATTCCTGACCTCAAGCTGTACTACAGAGCAATAGTGATAAAAACTACCTGGTATTGGTACAGAGACAGGCAGGAAGATCAATGGAATAGAATTGAAGACCCAGAAATGAACACACACTCCTATGGTCACTTGATATTTGACAAAGGAGCTAAAACTGTCCAGTGGAAAAAGGACAGCATTTTCAACAAATGGTGCTGGTTCAACTGGAGGACAACATGTAGAAGAATGAAAATTGATCCATTCTTATCTCCTTGTACAAAGCTCAAGTCTAAGTGGATAAAGGACCTCCACATAAAACCAGATACACTGAAACTAATAGAAGAGAAGTTGGGGAAGACCCTCGAATACTTGGGCACAGGGGAAAAGTTCCTGAACAGAACACCAATGGCATATGCTCTACGATCAAGAATTGACAAATGGGACTTCATAAAATTGCAAAGTTTCTGTAAGGCAAAGGACACTGTCAATAGGACAAAACGACAACCAACAAATTGGGAAAAGATCTTTACCAATCCTACATCTGATAGAGGGCTAATATCCAATATATACAAAGAACTCAAGAAAGTAGACACCAGACAACCAACTTACCCTATTAAAAAATGGGGTATAGAGCTTAACAAAGAATTTTCAATGGAAGAAACTC
>NW_021604719.1:6555614-6581640 GCF_004785775.1 Grammomys surdaster
CTAGGCATATACCCAGAAGATGCTCGAACATATAACAAGGACATATGCTCAACTATGTTCATAGCAGCCTTATTTATAATAGCCAGGAGCTGGAAAGAACCCAGATGTCCTTCAACTGAGGAATGGATTCAAAAAATGTGGTATATTTACACAATGGAGTATTACTCAGCTATTAAAAACAATGAATTCGAGAGGTTCCTAGGTAAATGGATGGAACTAGAAATTATCATCCTGAGTGAAGTAAGCCAATCACAAAAGAACACACATGGTATTCACTCACTGATTATTGGATATTAGCCCAGAACCTTGAAATGCCCAACATGCAACTCACAGGCCACATGAAGCTCATAAAAAAGGAAGACCAAGTGGGGGTGATTCAGTTCTTCTTAGAAGGAGCAACAAAATACTCAAGGGAGCAAACATGGAGACAAAGTGAGGGACAGAAACTGAAGGAGGGGCCATTTGAAGACCTTTCCACCTGAGTATCCACCCCATATGCAGTCACCAAAGGTAGATGCTGATGTGGAAGTCAGGAAGTACATGCTGATAAGGGCCTGATATGGATGTCTCCTCAGAGGCCTTCAAGAGTCTGACATATTCAGAGGCAGATGCTCACAACTAGCCATTGAACTGATCATGAGGTTCTCAATGGAGGAGTTAGAGTGAGGACTGAAGGAGCTGAAAGGGTTTGTGGCACCATGAGGAGAGCAACAATACCAACCAACCAGAGTTCCCAGGGTCTAAACCACCAGCCTGGGAGCACTTAGGGAGGGATCCAGGGCTTCAGCTGAATATGTAAGAGTAGAGGGCCCTGCTGGGCATAGGTGGAAGAAGAGAACCTTGACCTCATGAAGGCTGGATGACCCAGGGGGTGGGAATTTTGAGGGTGGGGAAGTGGGAGTGGGGCGGGGTAGGTGGGGGTTACATCCACAGAGAAGAAGGTGGAGGGGTAAGGGAATGGGGGGTTCCCGGGTGGGTGGGGGATGGGGTAAGGGGATAACATATGAAATGTAAATAAAATATCCAATAAAAAAATAAAAAATAAAAAAAAGAATAACAAAAAAATAACAAGTGAAAAGAATATTTGAAGCTTGTCCAGAAGGTTCAATGTGTTCATACCTTAGAATTCAGAGTAACAAATGGCACATGTACTATAAAATTAGGCAGCTAATAGAACCATGTTATAATGACTACTATGTGATGGCTTCCCAACATTTATTAATCTTAGCATTTATAGAAATGAGAGTGGGAATTTCACTGGGTTATTATTTATCCCTAAGAACGTATTCTAGGCATGTGGTCTCAAACTCAGTAAACTATCTTTAGTTTTCAATTGTTGAAATTTTATGCATGTTCTTTCTCAGTGGCTTGACTGGTAATTACTGGGAATGTAATACAAGCACTAATTCAGACACACATGTTATATCTAATAGTGTTAAGGCATATGCTATCATACAGAGTGGAAGAATGAGTCATTTGCCCAAAATCTAAGCTCTCCTAAGGACTAAGCATCTAAAGCATTACCCTAACCAAGGTAATGTTCCTCTTCACTGACATAAGAGTGATATCATTCAGTATTTAGCATAACATGAATCTGAGATGGTGCTTTCTTACAGACTCTTCACTTTTCAAAACCCGGCATCTTATAAAATTATTGAGAAGTACTCACCTCCCCCAAAATTCTTGATATTATATCTTAAAAGTCTTTGATGCAGAAAACCACTATAGATAGCTCTGTGTTTTACACTGAAAAAACTAGAAATGAAATGTACACAAGAACAGACATCCTAAGCCACACCGGCTTCTAGTTTTAAAAATATCAAACAGCAGAGTTTGATGTTTGTTAAGGTATGTCCAAACTACATTAGACCTTAAAACATTAAGCATAGAAGGCATATAGTTGCATATAATCTTCTCCAGCAATATCATTCCTATTCAATTAAAGAACTACATTTCAGAGCTCTTGGGAGCTGCCTAAAATTTTCTTTTCATTCCTGTGTATACTATTTTCCTTTTCTGATCTCCTGAGATTGATAACACTCTAGTATGAAACTTGGTGGCCATAATACGTGACAATGGTTAAACTAGAGGTGGTTATAGAATCAGTAGGTTTACATCAGATTCAGCTTATTGATCAGTGGCTAGATAGCAGGAAGGCTGCAAATGAACATACAATGATGAATTCGAGGCAAAGACAGTGTAAGCTTTTGGGATTACTATAATTAGTAAAGATATAGGCTTATCAATAAGTCCTAGAAGATTATAATAATATGTAGTTATACTTCCACCTGTTAACAGTTCCACTCTATTTTCTTTTCCTAAGATCAATGGCTGCTGGACAAAGGCATGCCTTTATTTTATGAATGTCACCTGAGACCAGGCTTATGGACCTGGAAATACAACTGAGGTAGGCAGTAATGTCATATGATCATCCATGAAGCATTTGAGATTGTCCTCCATGTGATCTTCCATGATATATGTCTGATAACCAAATATGACAATCTTATTGAAAGCCATTTTAACTTACAGTGAAATAAATATGTATATTAAGCTATTTTAGGTGGCCATGATACTATAAGAATAAATAAGCCTATAGATTACTTCGAAAGGCTGCAAGCTAAACTTTAAATGATCAGCTAGTTTATCATGTGCTTATCTCAGGAAACCATACTATATGTTTTGAAAAACCTAAGAAAAACAATCAAACAAATATGCATACCTATATGGCTTTTTAAAGTATATATACAGTATATAACATTGGAGAGGTTATATCATATATATACATAGGTGTATTGTATGCATATTTATATGTCTAACATATAGAGTATAAACACATATATGTTTATAGTGTCTATATAGTTCTTATTTTTAATAAATTATTTTTTTTGTGGAGGGACTGGTTCTTTATTTCAAAATGTCACTTATCAATATTCAGTATCAAAACAGTTGCACTACAGGGTTCTCTTTCTCCGGTCGGAGGAGAGTACAAACAAGCCAGGAATCTGCAGGGTGCTCACCTAACAGGCCGAGAAGAAACCACCTGAACATGGCAATTGGGTGGGGACACTTGAAAGATCAGCATACCACTAGCCCACAGACGGCAAAGAATTCTCACAGCCAATGGGTTGGCCAAGGTAACCCAACCCTCCCAAAACAAAATTTCAAAATAATATAAAATTTTAAAAGTTCTTATTTTTTTTACATAAGCTATTCAAGATTTCTCCAGCACTGACTGATACAAAGCACAATGAGATGGCGCTTTAGAGACAGCAGCTTCAGGAAAAGGGCGATTAGACGACTTTCATGTGGCTAAATCAGTAGCACAAACATAATTCTCCTTCTCTGTCTCCCTTGGGGGCAGGTGAACACCAAGAGGTCACCACAACACTAAGGAGCAGCATGATCCATTTTGAGCAGTTGGGGAAGGGGTGGAGCTCAGACAAGTTTGGGCTCAGGGCTGGACTGAATGGTAGCACGCTTGCCTAACATGCATGTGGCCCTGGGAGGTGAGGCTGTCTCAGCGTCTTATTTGGTCACATCTGATGGAAAAAGTAAAAAATAAAATAAGTGTAAAAGTTGTTCAAAGATATCAAAGATGAAACCCTTCACAGCCCGGAAGAGTTTTTTGTTTTGGGCTAACTTCCTAGAATCCCCGTTGTTTGGCTAAGATGCAGTGCAGAGCACTGAGGTCTCCCACAGTGGAGCCTGCCTGGGCTCTGCTGGCTCTCAGGAAGGCAGGCCCATTCCTGTGCTTCTCCTCCATGGCGAGACAGTATCCATTAGGCTACAATGTGCTGCTCCAAGCTGCAGAAGTGCTTGGAATGTTAAAAATGGTTGCTAAGACAAAAAGTAACCACAATGTGCATATCACAACTGCATTGAGGACACTGCGTTGTGCTCACATTCCCTTAAATATTGTTCCCAAAGGTGTTCAGTCCCTCCAGCTGAAACTCTGGGAAGAGACTGGCACAGTTTTGTGAAAAAGACAAGAGGGGTAGAAGCCGGTGACAGGAGGTAAAGCAGCCTTCAGTTAAAAAGATCAGCCCTCAGTTTCAAGGTCAGCTTCTGGGAGGCTGGCCACAGACGGAGTCAAGGTCAGAGGGAGGAGAGGCCGCAGGGCAGGGATGGGGGAGGTCTACGTCTCGTTCAAGTCCAACAGGGTCTGGTCCAGCATCCTTTGTGTACAGAGATGCTCCTCTTTGGTGCACTTCAGCTTATCTTCCAAGTCATCAATGGTCTTTTCCAGCTTGGCTACCGATCTTTTAGCAAACTCAGCACGGGTCTCTGCCTCCTTGAGTTTATCAGTAAGAATCTTTATTTCTTCTTCATACTTGTCTTCATTTTGAGAGTACTTTTCTTCAGCAGCACTCAGACACTTCAGGTTCTGGTCCATCAGTCTGATCTGCTCATCCAGCTCTCGGCAACCGGACTCTGCAAGCTCGTTGCGTTCCTCTGTACATTCCAAGTCTCCTTGGATAATCACCAACTTACGAGCTACCTCTTCATTCTTCCTATCTACCTCTTCTGCAATGTGCTTTGCTTCCTTTAGCTGGATTTCCTGGAGTTCCATCTTTTCTTCATCTTTTAGAGCCCGATTTTCAATCACCTTCATACCTCTCTCATTCTCATCAGCAGCCTTTTCTGCTTCCTCTAGCTTCTGCAAAACAGTTGCAAGGCGCTCCTGAGCACGGTCCAGCTCCTCTTCAACCAGCTGGATCCTGCGGTTCATGGAGGCCACCTCAGCTTCAGCCCACACAGTACCATCTTTTCTCCTATTTTTAATAAATTTTTACTTATTTTGTTTCCATGTATGCACATGTTTGTGTTGATATATTTGTTGATGTGCATGTCAGAGTTCATGTATGGAAGTTAGGGGACAAAGAACAGTGATCAAGAGGACAAAAAAAAAAAACAAACAAACAAGTGATCACAAGGTACTGAGACACAACACATCTACAGTGCAAGCCTCACACCTAAGATTCAACAGCATGAATAGAGGAAGAGACATTTCAAGACTCAGGGAAAAAGTACACTGCTTGTGAGATAGTATCTTCTACATATGGCAAGGATACCTAATCCATGAAATTTCAACAGTATTTTTCCTAACCAAGGTCTGCATAATGATGATAACAGTTGAAATGGGAATGAGACTGGTGGGAATTCCATAAGACCCTACCCTGGATGAAGAACTATGTGTAGTCAGTGGAGACTAAGGAAGGAGAATGAGTTTTCTCCAGGTTTGAGTCTCCTGGTATGTCGTAAACCGTAAGTGGCAACTCCTAACCCCATGATATATGCAACAATAATTATATGAGGAGAGGTCATGAATCTGTGAGGTATTTGGGGAAAGAAAAAAAAGGAGGGTTGTATATGATTTTTAAAAAGTGTTATCATGTATAAAAGTCTCAAAAGTTTTAAAAGCACAGTTTATTAAATATATTAGCAGGATACACAGGGTGGAGAATGAATAGAATGTTGCCAATCATGTGTGCAACTGTAACAAAAGTGCTTCAAGAGACATTCTCACCAATTTCTAATGAGACTTCTTTTGTTTGGCTGTCTTTTAACTAGGTGTCATTAAACAGATGTGTTATATTTTTATGTAATTGAGATTGTTTTTCCACAAATTGCAAAATAAATATGAAAAGATTTTAAATAAAGATGCAAATATTGAAGAATTTTCTTTTGTAACATAGTTGCTAACAGCTCATTTCATAGCAAGAAACAGCTTTTTTTGATTTGAAATATGCAGCACCAGTTACAATTCAACTGTGCAATATGAAAAAAAATCAAGTGTGAACAGCATTTCTTCCTAATTACCTTCAGCATTGCATTCCATAAATCTGGAGTGGTTATTTGTTTTATGAGGCAGGGTAGCACTACGTAACACTGCCTGATATGGAAATTATTATATAGACCGGGATGTTCTCAAATCTACAAAGATCCACCTGCATCTGCTTCCTGAGTGGTAGATTAAGAGTATGTGCTACCATTCCTTCCTCCATCAGTTTTATACAGCTTTCTTCAGCTCAGATTAAGAACCATAGCTACCTGGTATGGTTGAGCATGTCTCTAACCCAAGGAATCTGGAGCTACAGCAGGAACATTACAAGTTTGAAGTATAGGCTATATAATGAGATTCAGGACCATATTATTCGACATTGGGTGAACTTGCTTTAAAAAAAAAAAAACCAGAAGCTGATACCAAAGAGAGCTTATTAGAGGGAAAAAGAGATTATATCTCATGAATATCAATGCACAGAAACAACCTTTGACTCTCAGTAGTTTGTGAGACTGCTTCACAGCTCCAATGGGTCATGAGAATGTAATCAAATGTCATTGCCAAGAAAGAAAAATACATGGAAAAGATCTTGGTGACATCAATGGTGGTGATGTTGGTATGCCAGCTACATGTTGAGGCCAATGTGACAGAAAAGGAGAGTTAAAAGCAAAATGTCACTCAAAAGAAAGTTGAGAAAACATAAAGGACATTCTTATAATCTACCATTGACTTGACTCTGACACTTAAATCGTAATAGCAAGTGAAGTACAAGAAAGGGGCAAGAGAACTAGCTTTTTACATTTTTTAAAAGCTAAAATTGGTGTCTTGCTGGAAGCCCTACTACTTTTTAAAGTGTGAAATATCGTCTTCCTGACAATGGCTGAACTCAAAGTAATTAGAGTAAGACTAGCTTGTTCAAGTTTCCCATCCTTTCTTATTCCTCCCCCAGAATAGCACCTCTGGTGGATTTCTGACATTCCCTGCTGTGAGGAAGAATGTTCAATGGTCATCACATACTATCACTTCATTTCTTTTGGCAAACCCAAAACTTTTTCTTTGTATTTTATATTCTTTGTCACTGTAACCTATTCTTGTGTTCTGAATCTTCTCTTCTTCCCAGGGCATAGGAGATTCTGCTGATTACAGAATCTTTCTTTCTTATCCTAGACCATGATGCTAAAACAAACAAATGAACAAACAACAACAACAAAAACCAAAACGTGAAAATTTAGTTTTCTAGCTCTACTAGAAACAATCATCTTTGCTACACTCAAAAGTTCCTCGCTTGTCATCTCTAGAATAGAGAGAGATTAAAGGACAAAGCAGGATGCATTTAAAGAAGGAGAGACACTAATAAAAACTGGAAAGAATGTAGTTCCTCACTCCTCCATTGTTGGTGGGACTGCAAGATGGTGCAACCACTTTGGAAATCAGTCTGGCGGTTCCTCAGAAAATTGGACATAGCATTACCCGAGGATCCAGCTATACCACTCCTAGGCATATACCCAGAAGATGCTCGAACATATAACAAGGACATATGCTCAACTATGTTCATAGCAGCCTTATTTATAATAGCCAGGAGCTGTAATGAACCCAGATGTCCTTCAACTGAGGAATGGATTCAAAAAATGTGGTATATTTACACAATGGAGTATTACTCAGCTATTAAAAATAATGAATTCGAGAGGTTCCTAGGTAAATGGATGGAACTAGAAATTATCATCCTGAGTGAGGTAAGCCAATCACAAAAGAAGACACATGCATGGGTAACACTATGATTCTAAACCAAATCAAGTGAACATGGCTAGATGCTTAAAGGAATGCACATTTCCTTTCTGGGCCTCATAGAAATGGTAATATGATTACACACTGAAGTAGACACATGCATCTACAAACATACACATACATACACACACAATCATACAATATGCTGAGTTGACACTTGGTAATTCATTGCCCCATGCATTGTAAACAGGATGCTTTTTGTTTGAAATTGAAAGAAAATTTCAATAAAGTTTGAGATTTCACACATTTTCAGGGACTAACCATGAGCATGATGATCAGGAGGGAAAATATTAGGTCTAGAGAATAGTAGCCAACGTAAAAATTCAAAACCAATGACCTATTACCATCTTGGGATGCTTTGTATTAGTATTCCGGCTATTCTTGGGACAGAATAAGTAGATGTTCCATAGTAAGTCTACATAACACCAATATCCACCATGAGGCAAATGGAAGAAGTCAATGATATTTTCCACTCTTTGTTTTTCTTTCTTTCTCTCTCCCTTTCTTTCTTTCTTTCTTTCTTCCTTCCTTCCTTCCTTCCTTCCTTCTTTTTTCTATTCAGTTTGTAAAATGAAAGTAGCATATCAATATGGGTCATTTTATATTCATAGATACAAATCTTTGGTTCAAATATTTTTAACTTGTACAATGCTAGTATTTCCCACTTATGTTGTCATTTTACTTATTCAGCTAGCAGTAGACTAGTCAAAAAATACTCTTAAATGTCTTCTCTAAAAGTACTATAAGGTTCACTTACAATGTGCCCTTAATTTTTTTTTAAAAGTTTGTATATTTGTGTGACAACATGACACTATTTTAATAGAACTACTTTTTAAATAATGATTCCCAATAAAATCAAGTCAAAAGGGCAAGCATATAATAAGTGGAATTCAACTGAAACCCACACAGCCAATGTACACCTTTTGTATGAGTCTACAGTCCTACAATAATCATGATAAAATTAGGAACTCTATGAAGGAAAGTTCACAAATCTTAGAGCACTCCAGAAAAGCTAAAATTGTGAACCTTACAGATAAGTATACCCACTGAAAGTGTTAGCCACATCAAGACACCATTTCATGTCCTCCAAGCACTTAACTGATACACCAGTTTGAGATGAGCAACATTTTTTATTCTGATTCAACTCACCTTATAAAAAGGCATGCAATATACTTTTTCCTGAAAAAAAAAACTCTTCAGTGTTCACTGCTATACCTGAAGTTTATCATTCAAAATTAACAAATCAAGTAAGTAATGACTGAGCATAACCCTGGGTTTCTATAACTCTCATTATACACAATGTGTATAATTTGAAGACTATCTGTGCTTTACAAATATTTATTTTTATTGAAATAAATGAATACAAAGATTATAACTTGGATCCATGTGAAAAGATTTACATATGGTCACTATCCTAGCTTAGTTAGGCTTGGTAATATTTTTAAATTTAAAAAGCTTACAAAGTTTAGAATTCTGTCTTTTTAGTAGATACCTTTTGTGAAATCTACTAAATACAAGTGTTGCAGTGAATACAAAACACTCAAGATATAATCCCTGCCCTCAAAAGTCAGATAGAGAGATGCAAGCACAAAAAGCTATATGCCAAATTAAAGTGTGACTTTCATACAATGGAGCCAATAATAAGGCACTATGAGCAGAAGAGAAAGCATAATTAATGTCTCAGCTGAAGTAATGTTGGAGCCAAATCACAAAGGCCAGGTAGGATCTTAACAAGCAAAACCAAGGGTGGCTAATATGCTTCAGGCCCAAGGAAACATTCTGAGGAAATGCAAGAAGAATGCAAAATGAAGGCTAAGCTCTGAACCCATCCGGAAGCCCAGCAGGGTCTGCTGAAAATTTATATTTCATTAACCTGAATCATAAAAGATTTTATATGCTAGTGAAAAGCTAGTTACACCAAGCTTGCTATTCTGGAAATCATCATGTAATTTCTTCTGTAGGATGCCATGGAGTTAAATTTACTAAGAATTTCCATTTATGTCTTAATTATGATTCTCCAAATTAATATTTTTATCTGAAATTTGAAGCACTGAAATACTATGATTAATCATTTTATGCATTTATAATCTTCAAAAAGTAACCAAAATCAATGCAAACAATCATAAAGACATAGAGTGACACTGTCCAAAACCCACCAACATTCTGAAACAAATGGTGTCCTATGTTCTTATTGAAAACTGTCAAAAAGCATGGAAATCAAATGTCATGATTGTGTGTGCAGATATATAATACCAACTTCTAGCCTTCAACAGTCCCAGTGAGGGAACACATCACATTATAGGAGAAAACATAAATATGACCTAGTAGACAGCCTACCTTACACACTGCAGTTCTAAATAAGAAGCATGGCACACCTTGTTCCTAGTATTCTCAGAAGTCAGAATGCAGAATTCTGAAGTAGCCAGTAGCTGGCCTGCTGACAAATCTACACTCTTCATGTCTTCTTTTATGTGCTTATTCTGCATAGAGATCTTGGTGGTATGATCACTCATTGTCCAATTCGAGGAAATGTGTTAACCAACAGAGTTGATACACTTGCCCTGTATAAGTAATTGCTCATGTGGAATAGAGGAAAAGCTTTTTTTCTAAAAACCATCTCTAGAGTGGTTCATGGCTGCACTCTTTATAGACCCATGGGCATATTGGTCTTGTGGAGGAAGCCCTGGTAACAATAGTGCCACATAGGTGAGAAAGCATCACACCAGTGTCTTTAAATTTCCCTATTGAAATGTATAATGGTAGATTAGTAAGCCAAAATAATATTCTTGGACTCAATCAAGAATCATAAAATTAAGAGAGTAATAACAGCATAATAATTTCCTATGTAGTAACTCAATGTCAAAAGTGGAACATTACCATTTAAATCTTAACTGAGATGTCAGTAGCCAAGAACAACAGAACAGGTGCCAAGTATATCACATTCTGCAGCAAAGAATATCAAAAAGTTTTTAAAATAATCGTGTAGTAAATATTTAGGAATTGCAACTCATACAACTTTACTCATTTATCTCCTTCACTCTTAAGGAAAGCAGACATAGAAATGTACAAGTAATAGACACAATTGTGTTCTAGCAAAATTTATAGACATGGATAGTTGATCCTCATGTCATTTTCACATGTTTTCTTTTCATTTTTTTAACAAATGAAAAATGTAAAAATCACCCATAAAACACAAACCATTCAAAATTAAGCAGCAAACTATATTTGGTCATCAGACCAACCACTGCCCTGTATTGAGATGTTGGACCACCTATGTTGATCAGGCTAGGAGGTTATAAGACTATTTTATTCACATTTATTTCTCCTAACCCAGAATGTGTGTGTGTGTGTGTGTGTGTGTGTGTGTGTGTGTGTGTGTGTGTGTTAAAGAGGGTTGCCAAGCCTAAAAATGTGTGCTTGTGCTTTCCTTTGGTTGGGAACAATGTTAGAGTGAAGTGATGTGGTATTTCTTTTCTCTCTACCTCGATGAAAAACAGTTGGCAAATACAGAAACCACAAAAAGTACTTTAAGAATTTTCAGTACACTGTGTGAGAACATTATATTGCAGTACTGATGAGTGGGGTAGGCTGCTTCCTAGCATGCAGAGACAGGGTGGTTAGACTGGTATTTGGCTTAAGATGATAGAAGGAAGCATTGCCACTCCAGGCGACTACACTCTACCCATTCATCACAGGATATTTGTGTTTTGACTTGAGCCAAGAGAGTTATCTGGCCTAAATGTGTGTTCTACCAGAGTCTGCCAAAGATAGCTGCATAGGGTTAAGAGACCTCTTCCCAAGATAAATAATAAAAGATACAATGAAGCCTGTATTGGAAGTTAATAGGTTGAGTATGGAAGCTGCAGGGAACCAGATCAGATATAACACCTGATTATAAGGGAACCTCAGCCAGAATTCCATCAGAGGAGTTTTATGTAAAAATATCGATGCATCCCATGAGGTCCAGTAAGTGTTATTCAATTTAAAAGAAATCAACTAATAGATTATTTCTATGAATACTTCTTAATCCTGTCTCTTTCCCAAAGAAATTCAGGGGGGAAATTGGCAAGGGAGAAAGAAACAGATAAAACAGAATTGGCACTTATCTTTCCCAGGTGTCTTAAGTTGAAGCACAATGGAATTACAGGATCACCTCATATATAATATGAGGTATAATAATCACACTGAGCCTAAAGGACTCAGAAAATTTTTAATTAGGAGCCATAAGAAACCAGTCAGACTATAAGTATTTTTGCACAGAGACAAGGGAAGAGTTATCCATCCTTGTAAATTTATTTAGTTGGGGTCACTTGTTAAGACAAAGCAGGGAAAGCATGACTTACTGCCATCATCTTCACACTCCCATCGTGTTCAACAGCACGGTCCCAACGCTGGCAGGAAAAAGGCACTGTAATAAAATCACTTTTAATTTACTTCCTGAAGTCCTAAAAATTGCCGTGATAGTGAACAATTTTCTTAAAAGCAAAGAAAAGTTATTAAATTATATACACAGTCCAAAACGTTAATTGCTTCTTGGCTTCACAGTGACATAACACATCCCCCTAACTTTTGGTAACCCACATTGATTATTTCAGTGGTAATTTCAATATTCTCTAAGTAAAAATGATAAAAGAATATAATGAATATCTAAAATCCAGCCTACATTTCAAAGGCAAATATAATTTCATCAAATATTTTTATTTTTTCTGAGTTTTGCAGGTAGAGATCGTCCATCCTTCATTACTTATGAAAGAAAACTGGAGCATTTTCAAGGCATGCTTTGGACTGTTTTCAAAAATCACATGGAAGTGAAATAGAAATTTACCAATGAAGTACGAAATGGCACAGCTGGATTGGACGTACATCATTCCTGTATTTTGAAATGTTACATATACAGAACCATTTTCACATGTTCTGAGGGAGAGCACAAAGTGTTATGTCGGGAGCCCCCTCTCATATTTCCCTTCAAGGAAAATACACTGCATAGACTATTCAAACTCACAGGGGGACTTATTTATTTCAGAACATCCTATATCAAACATGTTGCTCTTTTTCTAGACATAGCCTGACTCCATCTTTCAAGGCACAAAAGGGGGTCAAAATTAATTGTGAAGTCAAGTGCAAAATAGGTAGTCTGAAAACATGCCAAAACAACAAAGAAAAACAACCAATGTTTGTGCAATCACTATGGCTTCCGCTGCCCTGAAGAAGCTCCCAATGTGTCTTAGCAACGGCTCACAATCTGTCAGTCATGCCATAAATACATCTTTTAAGTTTAGCAAAGCTAACATGTATTCCTTCCAAATGCATTTCAAACAATAAAACTATGGGCTCTGCAACAGTTTTCCTTCTCACCCCATAAGCACATTTTACTTTAAGAAACTTGTTGTCTTGGTTTGGTTCCTTTTCCCCAAATTTCAGTTGGAACTGAAAAGAAATAGCGAGAACCTTGCAATGTGAGGCATTGCTGCGTTTTCATTTTCGTAGTGCCTGTCAGTAAATAGCACGGGATGCGGGAGGTGTCGTTCACTTTAGGCGAAGGTGGGAGAGTGGAAGAGCGAGTACTGCTTTTGCTGTGTTTTCATTTTAGTAGACGGCTAGGGATTTGGGAAATTAAACATTTCAAAGATTAAAAAGACTTGAGAGAATGATTTAATAATCATTACAATAACTTCCACAACCTATTTCACAGTAAGATGTAGGTCTCATTAAATCCAGCCACAGATGAGTGAGCTCAAAAGATGTGGCTGAGTACCTAGAAAAAAAAAAAAGTGACTTCCTGAAGTTGGAAGTTAGATGCAAACAGAACAAAAACATTTTTTATCCCCCTTTTTTTTTAATCAGTTCCAAGAGAAAAACTGTACTGAGATAAAATCTTTGCATGGAAATTGTGTCTAATTAGTTAATGGATATGTTAGAAGGAGGTGTTACCCATTTGTTGATAGAAATGAATTTCCCATTTCCTCCTTTCTGAAGGGCTTTATTTGTGTACTTTTTAAATTATACCCCAGGATCAAAGAGCTTTTAACCCATCAGGAAATCACCATCTGGGACAAATTCTTAGAACAGATCTGTATCTTTTGTGTGTGAAGTTTGAAGTCCATCAACATGAGTGATCCAGGCTACTGGCCTTTATGGGTTCATGTCTGAAGGTTGCAAGTCACCCTTTCTTGCTGCAGTGACCATCAACAAAGGACTCCTGTCCTTTCAATTTTCCTCCTTATCCAACATCTCTAAAATATGTTTCTAAGAGAGAGTACTAAGGAAACCTTTTTCTTTCATTCCCTGCTACAGTCTCTCCCATTTCCATTAACATCTGTTACACTGCCTGCTAATCCCTACATGCCTGTCTAATCAGAAAACTTTCTAATTATGAAATAAATTAAGAAAAAAGATGGGGCCCAGATTTCCTCATTTTTTTCCCCATTTTGCCAGCACAGGTTTCTGTCTTCTCTCAGTGAAGCTTCCTTCTAAAGTCACTTTATCCTCAGAGTCAGTGACCTCACCCTGTGCTTTTCCCTGGGTGGTATTCTCTGAGATTGGCTCTCTCTTTATGATATCTTCCCTCTCTGTAACTTCATACTTTCTTGCTTTGCCATTTTCCTTCTCTCCTACCCCTAAAACCCATGAGTGTATGCACATTCCTTAGATCTTAAAAGATAACACAAAATACATAAAAACATTCTCTCTCAAAATAAAAGTATACTTAAAAATACTTTCTTCCTTCAAGTAAAGGAAATTATTACTCTGTTGTTATGCATCTTTTAAAATGTATCTTATATAAATGTGCAATTATAGCCATTCATTTATTCATTGGTCAATTTGTTGGGCAAAGTACACTTCACTTGTTAATTTAGGTTATTATTTTTTTAAAAAAAATTCCTAGTTAAAAATGTGAATTACTTGGTGCTTAAGAGTCAAGAACATTTACTGTTCTTTCAGAGGATCCAAGTTCATCTTCTAGCACCCACTGTGGTTGCCCCATTAACTCCAACTCAAAAGGGTCTAATGCGTCTCAAGGCAACCTGCATATGCACATGTGGCATATACACATACATAGAGGAAAACACACATACATGTAATTTAAAAATAAACCTTTAGGAATTGTCAGGTACAAGAATGGCAATTCTGCAATCATGACTTTTCAGTCTCACTGGCTCTGATTAATTTCTATGCAGGCCCTTATTCTCTACTAAATTTTGGTGTTCTCTAGATTCTTAGGGAGTGAGCTTGGCTTCACTTTCATATTCTCTTTTAGTAATTCCATACTCCATGTTCTATTAGGCTATTCTTTTAAGGTTTAAATCTCTAAATTACGATGATTCCTTATTGTGTCTACCTGGGTGGCATTCCCCAGAGAGTGTAATTCAATGCATTGTAAGTTCAGTCATTTGTTCCTTTGCACACCCATGCCCACCATTTCAGAACTAACTTATCCAACAACCCATCTCTGAAGGCACAGACCCTTGAAGCATCCCATATTATCAATATTAACTCATATGTTT
This sequence comes from Grammomys surdaster, assembly GCF_004785775.1. Lineage (NCBI taxonomy): Eukaryota > Metazoa > Chordata > Mammalia > Rodentia > Muridae > Grammomys > Grammomys surdaster. The sequence goes on from NW_021604719.1 coordinate 6,570,687, forward strand.
GCGCATATGTTACCTCTTAAATGTCTCCATTATTTCCATAAATTCCTTCCTATGCAGCTGATGCTCGAGTTTAGAAAATAATCATCTTTGGTCTGTACTGATCTATACACTGGATCTATAACCATCATGTAACTGTAAGTATGTCTGGTAAAAGTAAAGGGAAGGAAAGTCAGGCCTCTCTTCCTGAAATGAGAAGCAGCTGCCCCCTGGCACACACTGTGAGTGTTCAGATGTACTCAGTCATGTCTGTCGTTGCTTCTTTGGGCTGAGAAAGAGAAGAGACACTCATCTTCTTCTTTCACAGATGAATTGATAACATGAAAGCTGTAGATCTTTCTTGTTAGAGTCTAGGGTATCTACACTCTACTGATGATTATCATTGAGTCCATGCCACATTTATATAAGTCCTACTAGGACAATGACATAAAAGCTTTCCCTTCGTTAAGTTCCTTTCCTAGAAAAGACTACTCCTCTAGAATTGGGTTAGTATTGAAAATTAATCTTTGCCTCACTTTCTTATGAATTATTAAAATGATAAGTCAGAGAATAAAAGAAGCAAAAGTAGTCAAAATCATGAGATTGTATGATTTTGAGAAAAATAACTTTTACTTCAGCCAAGATGAAAAGAACATATTTTCTAATGCATTGGAGAAAATATTTCAAATTATTTGAGAAATTTTAAGAAGAGGCTACAGTGGTGGTCTTAGTAGTTCTACCAACTGGCAGAATTACTACTTTCTTGTTAAGGGAACTTTGTTCCCACAGGAAACTCAGCTGCTCTCAACTGCAAAAAGTAGACGTTACTAAGAGGCGAATAAGAATATTAAATGGTCTGATGAAAATCTGAGAACACAACAATGGTAACCACTTAACTGCTCCTGAGTTCGCATCACCCGGCACACATCAATTCTTTTAACATACAACTGGAAACCTGGGTAAGTAATACCCCTAGACATTCTTCCTGAGGCTTCAAGGTCATAAAGTGTTGTCCAACTTACTGGAGCATTGAGGAAGAAATATAAAAGTTAAAAAGCCAAGAACTGCCTATAACACAACACAATGAAAACCTGAGCCTGGCAAGAGTTTATATTACTAAGGTCAATCCCTTTCAGAAAGAGCTCTCAGTGTGTGGCTGCCCCACCGAATACCATATTTAAAGTTCCAAAATCAAGCCTTACATGTAGTCAACCAAAAACAAAGAAAGCTATCAACAGTTTAGTGTTACTGTAGAGAGATGGTAAGAATTTTTAACAGCTGGTAATAAGCATTCCGTGGATGACAGAGTATGATGCCAACTGACATTCTATTTGGCTGCATTGTCATCACACCTGTGCACAATAAAAGCAAGAGTCAGAGAAAAAAAAATATGTCACTTGGATTATCCAACTGTGAGACTCAGACCATAGACCACCCAAGATGATAGAAACTATTACGTACTTCTAAGATACATGCTTAATGCAGAGGAAATGAAAGAACTATCTGTGCTGCCAGCCATTACGTATACTACTTTACGTATGTGAGCATCCTCTATGATGAACAATTACTCCATTCGAAAGACACAACTTAAATGCTCCAACCCAATCTCTGTCAAATATTCTTCCAATAATAATAATAATAATAATAAGTTAAAATTTCAACCTTGAGAGATTTTACATGATGCTTCAGAGAATGAGGTGCTATTGAAATATTGGTCTAGGAACTCAAGTCTGCCATTTCAAGAGAAAGCTATCATTTTCATCTAAATACTGGCTTTCCAGCAATTCAGACTAAACTCTATGTTGGTATCAGGTAATATTCAGTTTACTTGCATAGGCTCTGTGAAGCTGATGCTGGTCAATCTCATGTATCATCTTTGAATGCTCTGCCTATGAAGTTCTTCATGGACTCTAACTGTCATCACTTCCTAACTTCACAGAGTATATATACATGTGCAATAACTAGGCAACAGACACATAACACTCCATGTGAGATATAATATGAAAATACCACAAGATTTGACTGATTGCCTGGTACATATACACCACATTAGTAATGCAGACAACTGATCCTGCTGAGAGCATTGTGTCAGTATCTTAACCAAACATGGCACAGGTTTGCTTCACTTATTATATTAGGCTAGAAAAACACTGAAGACACTAAACATCTTTTCATCATGTACCACACATAGACACACCAAAGATAATCCCCCAGAGACTTAGCCTTAGGAAAGAGGTCAGTTTTCAACTGAAATGTTTTTACACATACAGTGTTGATATACAAATTCTCTTGGGGCAACGTGAGACATAACAATAGAGGAAACAATCAAATTTGAATGTCTATTTACATGTGTTTTGTTCACTTTTTACAAACATAGAACTCCACTTACAAATTAAACAAGGAAAGTGAAAAAAACAGTTATTGTGGACAAAGCTGGAGGTGGGGATAGAAAGCTGCCTTCACATGCATGAATCCCTAGGACTGATGGCTAACATCAGAAAATAGAAAAATCAAGACAATGAGCTCTTCTGAAATTTGAACAGGAAAGATATTTACTCTGTACTCATAAGAAAGCAGGACATCCTAAGAAACTGAAGTTAATTTGTGTAGCTGAGGCTATTATATAAAACCTATCATCTAATCTTAGCATTGAAAATGTTTTGAAAATCAAATGGGAGATCATTGCTTCACCTAGGAACTGTGCTCTTTTACATGGTTTAGCATTTGTCACAGTAAAAACAACAGAAACTTAATGGTCATAGAACAGAAACTACTGAAGAGTGGTAAGACTTTAAAGGGATATTCAAATCGGTCTACCGTAAGAATTCAGACACCAATATTGATGGAAAGGGAAGACAGTTTAATCTTTAAAGGTGAAATTCTCTGGAACAAGATTAACTATAAACCTGTCTTACAAATAGAAAAACTTTAAAATTTCATAAAACAGAAGAAACTAAAAAAGTGGGTCAGTTGTCAGTAAAGTATTAATTTTTCAACACAAGAATTTAATTCTCTTACACTCTTCTCTCAGGTTTCCTTTGAAGTTAATAGCAACCAAAATGAAATAACTTTGAATATAGAATCAGCACATTGCATTTGTTAATGTGGGTGATTTTGAGTACAAAGAAAATTAATGAGTCCTTTAAACTAATACGATTTTATGTTTTGCTTTGAACATGTAGTTTCACTGAAAGGCAAGGTTTGTGCTAAACTGTTAAAAAAAAAAAAAAAACAAGAAAGACACAGCAAGTCGTGGGGTTTCTGTAGTTCAAAGAAATTCCACAGGGAGCCTGCTTCAAACCACAAAATCCCTACCCCTCATTACCCATGTCTAGCAGGAAGGTCCATTATTTGGCCTGGGGGAGGACAGGAGTTCACACAGATACAGACTAAGAAAGAAAATAACTTTTTACATTTAAAGGAATATTTGAAGAAGAGAAATAAAGGAAATGTACAAAATACAAAAGATTTTTCACAATTCTGATAGAAAAAATACATACTATAAAATAATGAGCTATTTTAAGCACCATAAAAATCACAATTAGCATTTTCATTTCCAGTCTGAACTGCCTCTCTATTGACATTATAAACTGATAATTAAATAATTCTATATTAGCATACAAATAGATGTAAAATATGCCAGTTAGAAGCTGTCAGTATTAAAAGTATATCTGTCTTCAGAAAAAAATCAGTTTTGAGTTAGCCTGAAGACTCTATTGTATTACAACCACTCTGCAAAATTTTGGGGAACAAGATAAGGAATAGCTTCAATGACTCTCAACAAGTTTTCACCCACTTCAAGATCCCTTCCCACCACAAATGAATGAATGACAGGGCATATGTTTTGTGCATTTCAGAAGGAATTACACCACAGTATGAAGCATCTCCTCTTCAACCTACTCACAAGCAGGTTGATTTGTGCTCAAAGAAGCAAGAACTCAGAGCACTTTAAAGATGCTGTCGGTTATATCAGAAACTGGCCAGTTCATTTCTTGTCATTGAACACTACAGATGTTAGTTATGTTAATCTCTGGCAAAAGAATATTTTTGCTTTACTGCATAAAGTTCAAGACTAGCAGGGTCACCCTTGAGATTCTTTCCTAATTGTAATTATCCTGGGGGTGGGGGGGGGAAACGCTGGATGGTCGTGTTCCTTGTTTTTTGTCTTTGTTTATGTTTAATGGTCTTACATTGATCTGATTTAATTTTTCTTCTTATTAATGTCATGATCAATCAAGTAACTTCTTTTGTTATATAAATAAAAACTTAGCTTTGCATGTGAAACATTCAATAACCTAGAACAATTGATGTACTTAGGGAACACAGTGCTAACATCTAGAATTCCAGCCACGGGGGCTTTGTTTAATAGTTTAAAGTGAGCATCAATTATCAAGTGATTTTCTAAGCACCCAAGTTAGAATCAGATATAGCTTGTGTTCATAGACTCTGCAACAGAAGAACACTGACGTGCTCCTTGCCCAGCTACATGATAATGACGCTTTTGATAGCAATGGAAACTGAAATTATAAAGCAACTGCATGAGCCAGAAGTGAATACCTGATCTCCTTAATAAAACTAAATTCTTGTATCAGTGCTTCCTATGAAGGGGCTCCAAAGGCTGCTGAAGATTCACTGCCCACACAGAGGAGAGGACCTGTCAAAGCTGGTACTACCTACTGAGCACCAGATGCACAACCAGCAAGTCTGATATGGCAAAACCCAAATAATACCTAAAAGAGTGTGATCTAGGCTCTTCCTGGGCTTCAAACATCGTTTATTCTTAGTCACAGCAATATTTCTTTTCTTCCTAGTGGTATTTTGCTTAATGTTAACTTTCCTCCCGAAGCAAAGCCAAGCACAAGCAGAGGTGCGAAGATATTTTTAGATTTCTTTTAGTGCTTTTTTTGTAAAGGGCAAACTGCCCATGTTCTTATGCTCCAGGGATATGTCAACTTCACACAAGGCTCAAGTGTTTAGCATGGCAGAGGAAACGATTCCGAATATTTCAGTGTTAACATATTTTACTGATTCAATTGTCTCAGCAACGAGTGAGTTGATAAACACAACTACTTTAAAGACACGTATATTGTGTTACAATGAGAAGCTATAAAGAACCGTAGTCCATACCACCAATTATTTGTGAGATTTTTTTTAATTTTTCTTTATTTTTTAGATAAATATAATTACATAATTTCTCCTTTCTTTTCACCACATCCCCAACACAATCATATGTCTCTACTTGCTCTCTGTTTCTTGGCCTCTTTTTTCATGAATTGCTGTTACATGCCTATGTATATATTCCTAGATGCATAAATACAACCTGCTCAGTCTGCATGATGTTACTTGTACGCATGTTTTCAGTACAGACCATTTGGTACTATATAAACAGTATGCCAAGCAGGTTTCCTAGGAAGGAAAGCAACCAACAATGTTACCCAGCTATGACACCCATGAACCACAACAATAAACAGCATTAAATGATAACCCTAACAGTGAAATAATGGCAAACACACCTTGATAGTAACCACAAGGTCTCAAATTGAACTTAAGATCCATTCAAAAAGAGGAAAATCATGCCTCCTACTAGAATCTTAGCTAATTATCCAGGGCTAGTAAAATCATGGATCTTGGAGAAGAATCTACAACCACTACATGACTAACTCTTAGCAAAGCTCTTATCTTCTCTTTAATGTGTCCAGGGATAAGAAATTAACTCATTAGTAAAATATCTCACCTTTAAAAAAACCCTCAGTTGTCACTTATTTGAGGATAACAAGACCCATCGCTAACCACACATCTCCTCAGAGCCACACAGAATATATTCTACTTTAAATATTACTTGATAGCATCATATCTAATTATTAATTCTTCATTTCACAATCATTAATAACTTATTTCCTATAGCTCAGTAACAGGCTTCAGGCATTGGTTACTCTGGGTTTCTGTCTCTGAAGAAGGCTTCATAAACTACCCCAGTGTGTTGTGAAGAATAAAACCAAAATAGAGTGTGGTGTGATGAGATCTATCATGTAACCATGCTTTAGGAAACAGCTGTCTAAAAAAAAATCTCAGGCTGGGGAAAAGGCTCAGAGCTGGCAATGTCCTTGGCTTACAATTGTGAGAAACTGACTTCCATCCCCCAGAACTCATATGAAGATACATTTGATGATATGTTCCTAATCTCAGGTCCAGGGGTCCTAGTACAGGAAGGACCCCAGGGTTCAATGGTCTAGCATGGAGAACTCAGAGACAAGGAGATATCCTGGCTCAAATAAACAAGATGAATATCTCCTGAGGAACAACATTTGAGCTTGTCCTCTGGCCACTATATGTTCATGCATCCACATCCATGCGTACCTCCTGCATACATACACATACATACATACATACATACATACATACATGACCACACATACATATAGATGCACAGAAACGCATACCACCTAGCCTTTTTGTTTATATTAAGCCTCATTGTGGCACAATTATGGAAAAGTAATACAAATGATCTGTTAAGTGAAATAAATGTGAAAATTGTAGGAACATTAAAAGTTTGTTTTTCTTTTCACAAAGAGTTTCCATGTGAGCACACATTCTTCATTCTTGGGTCACCCCTCCCCTTCCCTTGCTAGCTCCCTTCTCTCCAAGTCTCCTTCTCACTTTTCTATTGTTGGAATTAGTGCTCTAATAAGCCTGGATAAAAGGCATACAATCCAGATATTTTATTTATAAGACAAATGCCTAGACTGGGGCAGATCTAGGGATATTCTAACTTATTCTCCAGCAAAAAGTCCCTTGTTACTTGCTGTTTCTCCTGGTCTTGAAGTTCTGTCCATAGTGCCATCCTCCTCAGTCCATCCTTAGCTCTTTATCTACCTGTAATCTCCTTTAGAACCTCCAGACTCACCTTATTCCCTCCCTCCCCAATCACAGGCTCTAACCTTTAAATGCCCAGTTAAATTAGGAAGAAGGTTCACATGGTATCACTTGAGTATGTGCGCTTCTGCTTCTCAAGGGCAACCACATCTTGGGGAACCAGTATTAGCATTAGGATACAAGCAGCATCAGACTGGCCCATTATACATTTTCTTTGCATTTCAAATTCAGAAAGCTCCAAAAGGAACTTTGCTTTAATTCTTTCTATAAGTATTCGTAAAGATTTTTCCAACTATAGGTATTTTTTCCAGCCATATATTGTTTTCAGTTTTGTTTCTCATCTTGATAGTAACAGAAAAAAACTTAAAGAAATCTAAAAGTCTTTCCAATGGTAAATTGAAATTAGTCAAAACTACCTAAAAAGAAGGAAAATATGGTCTCTTTGAAGGGAATGTAGTTTGTTGTTGAAGTTTAGTTAAATCTTATTACAGGAATATGTCTGCAATCTGAGGCTACTGCCTTTAATTCAGCATACACAGATCATAACTTTTTATTATTCTTTCAAATATTACTCAGTAAAGATCATAATGTTTAAATAAAAAACCTATTTCATTGTTTCTAAATTTTTAAATAAATTGTTGGATTTAGAACCACATATGTCTCAATGGGGAAAAGAGACTTTTTTCACACTTTGATTGATAAGTCTCATCAAAAATGAAATGGGTATTGCTCTCTGAGAAAGAAACTTTGGAATTATCCCAGACTGATCTGTCTTCTGAATGTAAGGCACTAAATGCATTGGTGTATTAGAATGAGATGAATTATGCAGTGCTTTTGACAGACAGCATGTGTAATTTTTTCAAGAACTCTTCAAATTGTTCTCTTCTCCCTTTGATTACATGCTTGTTGTGCTGAAAATAAGAGACTCTTCAAATGTTTTTAAACACACATACATATGGATTGCATAAAATTAATATCTTTACCTTTACAAAAAAATTCACCCCAGGAGCACATTTGCCTGTAAAATATATTTAAGATAGTTTCAGCATTCCACTAAACTATTTTCAGAGGTTCATAATATGATCATAAAAATTCATTCCAGGAGAAAATTCAGCACCAAGAAAAATGTGCTTTACACTTGGTAAGTAGCCATTTCCTTTTCTTCCCCTTCTCATGGCTGGCGAAAAGTTTCAACTGAGTGTTTTGCAATAAGTTGAGACCAGGACTACAACAACAAGTCAGAATAACAACTCATGTTTTCATTGTATTTTTATTTATTTACAACCTAGGTTACTTCATGCATTTCACCTTCTATTCTCCATCATCCTTTGCTTCTAAAGTACATGATGTTGGAAAATTTCCTACAGAAGTCTAGATCAAAGATGCTAGAACTTTAGGAAACCCACATAAGTCCTGTCTCATCTCACATGGTAAAGGAACAGGCGGTTTCCTAAATGTTGATCATATGAAACTTGGGCTAGTGACAAAAATGTGCCAAAGAAGCAAATGTAGGTTGATATGTAGCAAGTTTAACTATTTCTCATGCAAAAGCAAAGTTAAGCCATCTTCTCAGGCTTGGCTGCTTCTGTGAGGAAGCATGGTTTGAAGCCTATGAAATAAAGGAAGATGTCAGCTGCGTAAGCATAGTTTCTAGAATGGGAAATTTTCTCATCTCTCTGGTCCTAGAAAAGCCAGAGATCTAAACCTGGACTCCTATAACTCAGCTGTTTAGTTAGAGTTTACTGTCAATCACTTCTTGCCTATAATCCCTGGAGAACACTCAGTGTCCTTGAGAAATGTTGTGACAGTCTTTTATCATAATTCTACATTTAAAAAAAATGTATTCCAGTAATAGTACAGTTTGTCCTATTGTAACCATACAAAATTTAGCTAGGATGAACGTTGAATCGGAGAAACTAAGCTTCATGGGAAAGGGAAAGAATTGTATGGCTGATTTCTTAACTCTGAGGCTGGAGGACTTTGAGGGACAAGTCACTTTCCTTCCTTCCAGTGGATAAATGTGATGCAGCCTCTTGTTTCCTGCAGGGGATGCATCTGCACTAGTATCAGCATGCTCCTCCACCTCTACTGCCATCGCCAGAAGAAATCTGTGATAATAAATGTCTTGAGAAACAGACCCAGAAACAAAGCAGAGAAAGAAAAGCTAGATTACATCTCAGTGCTGTTTTGAAATGTCTGGTTGAGACAGAAACTGATAGAACATTGAATCAGAGTCTATGCAAAATGACATGGGTTTTTGAAGATTTATAGCTTTTAAAAATCAACATCATATGTTGTTTGAACATCACTATCATCTACTCTGGATCTGTATTTGAAACTAGCCAATTTTGTATTACTTCTCAACTGAGTTTCTGTGAATGTACAGTAAGAACCCTGATCTTGCACCAAACATCACTTTTTTAAATGTATCTAGCTGAAATTAATTAAAAATCGGTTTGTAAAAGACCATATGAGCACATACCTAAGGCTTCTAACTTGTTTTAAACCTTAATAAGATTTCCTTCTTATTGCTAATGCTTCGATGTATTGCCAGATTAAAAATCTTATCTGGGAGAGGAAACATACTTGAGCTCCCCCTCCCACCCCCACACACACTCTGAAATTGGTCTGGAGAACACACTCAAAGGGAAAAATAAAGAACAGATGCAGTTCTGCTTTTCCTACTGCTTAATTTTTTCCTCCTCCTTAAAATTGCTGATGTTTATGTAACAGCTTTGCTTTCTAGTTACCTTTATGCTAGCAAAGACGACATTAATTTTCAGAAGTCTTTCTGTTTTCCTTAGGCTACTAACTCCTAGGTGTCACTTTATATACTAGAACAGAATATTAATTTAAGTAATGATAGAAAATTGGTCTAATGTTCTCTACAGTGTGGACAAAAGAAATGTCCACTGTAGTGCAGGTTTAGGGGATTGCCACTGTTCCTCGTATCATTTCCCACAGCTTCTTCACTATCTGGTGTGCAATGCCTGCATCAAACTTAGTATATGCATAGAACATAATATATGCAGAGACAATCTTTTTCTTTTCAGCCCAAGAGGAATATGCTGTTTGTTTAGATAAATATGTCTGAGTAATGAAACATGCATTCTCACATTGCTATATTTCATTGAAGAATACACACCTTAATTATATCCAGTGTCTGCCTGCCAGGAGTTCTCATAGTGATCAGTGGTGATACCTTAGCTTAAAGGCCAATTTCTCAATACCCAGCTCTCTTCAGAATGATAATTGTTCCTCATGAGTCCTTTCACATTCAAAACATTTTCTTCAAATTGCCAAACAGATGCATAATAAATAATTGCTGACTCTCATTTGTACTTAACTGGATAATTTTTTAAGTCAACGTGACATAGGCTGGTGTCATTTTAGAAGAGAAAAACTTAATTGACAAAATGCCATATACTGACAAGATTAGCCTGTGGACAAGCCTTGGGGATGGGGCTTTTCTTGATTGATTATTGAAATAGGATAGCCCAGGTTTCTATAGGGCTTGCTAATTATGGACTTTGTGGTCATAGGTGGTATAAGAAAAAAGGCTGAGCAAGCCATAGGAAGCAAAGAAATATGCAGCAGTCATTCATGACGTTGGCTTGAGTTCCTGCTTTCAAGAGCCACTGCCCTGACTTCCTTGAACAATGGACTATGATAAGTGTAAGCTAAAATAAACTCTTTGCCTCTGTATTGCTTTTTTTGCTACTGGGTTAAAACATCATGTGCAAGGCAATATATGAAAGAAAACATGTAATAGGGCATACTTTTCCTGATCGTAGAGTATATGATGGCAGAGTGAAGGTATAGCACCATGAATGGCTGAGAGCTCAAGTAGGAAGCAGATAGTACCTTGGGAATGGCAAAAAAAAAAAGTCTTGAAAAATTTAGCCAGTCCTGAGTGACACACTTCTCCCAACCAAGCAACACTCCTAATCCTTTCCAAACAGTTCCACTAACTGGGGGCAGACCATTCAAACATATGAGCCTGTAGTGATCATTTTCACTCAAATCACCACACTTTCCCAAGCTGCTTTTGGTCATGGTATTTCATCACAATAGAAACCTCAACTAAACACGGAGAGGGAGGGAG
>NW_021604719.1:6581650-6605306 GCF_004785775.1 Grammomys surdaster
ATGCACGCACATGCAAGTGGTTTATTGTATCTATATAAAATCAAGAAACTAGACTTGGTTCATTAAGATAGAGAGCTCCAGCTGCATGTATGTGATATTGTTGCACCCTGATGTAGCTTTTTTCACCTTTGTGTTCTCCTTCTCAGGGAAAACTGCCCTGTTCTTAGTAAGAAGATCATTATTCATCTTTCCACAATCTGAGCCAGTGGCACAACCCTTCCTGTGTCTTGTCCCTACTGTTTTAGAGATAAAGTAGGATTGATGAATCTTCTCCTGCTTGTCTCTCAAAAGACTATGCATTCTTCTGGGTATGTCTTGTGATTGCCTCAAGGTCTTTCCCTCATACCTACTACCTAGCAGGCACTTCTCATACACAACTGAAGAAGAGTCACTATCCAATTGTGTGATGGATTTAATACTTGTTCCTATAGAAGTGATGTGAATTCAACTCTTAAAATGAGAGAAACGCCTTCCTGAAATTTTGATTTGTTTCTAAAGAAAACACAGCTCTCATGGATTAGTGTAAAAGGTGCAAGCATCTATGAGAGTGCTCCCCCACTCACCCACATACTTCTGCCCCACCCTTCCAGCATCCCCCTGCTCTGGGTCATCAAACCTTCCCAGGATCAAGGGTTTCATTGGTGGGTGGCAGAGGGGTAACTAGGAAGTGGGATATCAGGGGATGGGGGGTAGATAGAGGGGGTAACCAGGAAGTTGGATATCATTTGAGATGTAAACGAAGGGAATGATTAATTTTAAAAAATTAAAAAGAAAAAAAGCCTCAATACTGAAAGAATTGTTCTGAGTCATATCTTGAACCTTTGGACTTAATGTTCAATATAAGTTAAATGAAAGACTAGTTGTAAACAAGCTTTGAAATGCTGCTCCTTTGCAGAACTCAGGCCCCATCTGAACTAGAGAAGCTTCTAAGTCAGAGGCCACAGCACCATTATTTATTGTTCAATATTAACTGAGTGCCTACAGTAGACCAAACAAGCACAAGCTGGAGAATGGGATGAGGCATTGGTGGTACCTGTTTTTTCTTGCAACAACTCGCTAAGTAGATACAAGGATTGTAATTTTCACAGGAGAACCAGCTTTGGTGTTTGGTAAGTTACAGACGTATCATAGGAATGCAGATCTCCTGAACCTGAAGTTCTGTGAATTTGGCCAAGTCACATGAAAACATTACAAGGAAGTCATGCTGTGTGCTGTAAAAAATGGATGAAGTAAGGGACTGCAATAAAATTCACTTTTTTTTTTTTTACTATAAATCTATTAGTTTATATTGAGCTTTAGTCCTGCTGGTATTTTAGTAATATAAAAATGCTTTTTGCCATGCTATAGGATAAACATATGAATGAATGAATGAATGAATGAATGAATGAATGAATGAATGAATAGAAGGAAGCAGAGGGAGGTAATGGAAAAAGAAAAAATGAGAACAATTCAGTTTTCAAATAACATTTTTTTTCTAAGTTTATAATCTGTTTCTAAATTAGGACTAGAAGTTCCAACACAATTAAGGAACACACACGTTGGAAGATAGGGGGCACATATTTGTTTACATTATTACATTGTTAATGTTTTTAGTCTGAAGTAGTCTCCCAAACTTTCCATTTGTATTTTTGTGTATAAGTGCAGTTCATGTATTTAAACTTCTGGTATTCTAAGGCAATGTACTCTAGATAACAGAGAAATATATTAATAACATTTGGGAGAAATATGCTCTACCTTCATGTATTGTCAAAAGTAGACCATAGAGAGAAATTGGAAAGGAACTGTGCAATTCAACCTGCAGGAAGATAAATGGCCAGGAGGGATTTTTTGTTTTGTTTTATAAAGGCATTCATACTCTAACAATAACAACAAAATGAAACCAGGTCTTGGAAAGCTTTGCTTTGCCAAGTGGATCCCAATCCATCACTGTAACTATGAGGAGAGAGCGAGGGGAAGATATAGCATCACAACTATCCATCAGCCAATATACAAATATTGTCTAAGATGCTATCCGCAGCACTGCACACAACACTGAATCCCAAGCTTGCGACACACCTGCTACTGACTGCTTAGAATAAAAGATGAAGATTACATCATACCTACCATACCTGCTACATGCTTGTCTTCAGTTTCTCAGGCTCAGAAAAAGAAAATCAATTTCTTAAAGCTGTGAACAAAGATGATCTTTAATTTTTCATTTTCCTTAGGTCTAGTGGGTGAGAAGAAAGAAAACAATGTGGGCTCTTTGACTTGTTCATTGTTTTCTGACTTGGTTCCATAGAGGACAATAATCTCACAGCTATAGGTATGAATATACAAATTTTGAGGGGAAACTCTGTACACACTTACAGGATTATTTTCATACTTTTATTTTGTTATCAGGGTTTAACAGACTGTCCTAGACAACCTGTACTGTTAATAACAATGATCAATACTTAACTATTTACTACAAGAAAATTGATAGAAAATATAATAAAAGAAAAATGGTTATTTGAAAAGTAAAACCATGTAGATGCAAAGAGCTTATATCCAGAATCTCATAATTTTGTTACTATTATTTAAGGAAGAGCTAAGCTAGAAAGATGAAATCACACAGAGTTTCATTTGTTTTAGGGAGGTCACTAGATTATTAATATATCAAATCAGCTCCTTTGCACAACAATAGACTGATCAATTAGGCTTATTAAAAAGCTATTTAGACTTCAAGATTCAACTTACAATTCATTCCAGCACATGTACACCAGTTTTAAACTACTAGAGCTCAAAATCTCAAGCATGCTGTGCCACCTCCATTTCTTACAAAGGATTCTGAAAGAATTCAACTCTATACAAGTAATTAGCACTACACCTTTATGTACATCATTTAGGATTTTGAGGGTAGAAAGCTTGCTCAGTGAATTTAGAAGCCTAATTGAGAACTCAGCCAATCACTGGATGGAGAAGACTACAACAAAATGTCACTACATGTGCTACTTACTTCAAGTGGTTACAAATTCATCCCCCTCTGGCTCCATTCACAGTTAAATTTGAGCTGACAGTTGAGCTTAAAGGAATTCAGTTTTGTCTTCTAATTATATATCTGCCCTTTCCCAACATGCTCTGATTAATTTAGTTAAACAACTCACTATGTCTAATTAAAAACTTGTGTGTTAATTAATATGGACAACTAAATTGATATCTGCAAAAACAGCCACTAACATTTTCAAGTTAAGATTAATTTACACTTGTCATTGGAGAGTAAATGTATCTAAAGAAAAATTACTGAGTTGAAGGTTTAATACTAAATACAGCTAAGCATTTCTTTTTCTTGTGACTATTTTTGTCTGAGGAATTTAGAAAATAGTTTAAACGTTTAATTTAAAAGATAGCTATCACATTTGTACACATTTTAAAAGACGAATATGATAGCAGTTGATAGTCTTAATGATTATCCCAACTAATATATTTCAAAATTAATGATGAACTAATGAATAGTTTAACTCTTTTTTTCCATAGGCTTCAAACCTAGTTTTATTTTGATAAAAGAACGTAATGACCCTTTAATATTTTCTATTCCCAGGGAAACTCCTAGTGTTTGTTTATTTCCACAAAAAACACATCTCAGAAAAGAGTTGATAAATTAACCTTATAATTAAAAGCATTTTAAATTTTAAATGCAAAACTTAAAATAATTATTCAAAGGTAAGAGATAACCACATTATGTGTTCCATATGTAGATAGACTGAAGTATTTATGCAAAGAAAATACTCTTGATTGAATTGAAATGCAAACTTCAACAGGTTTGTTTGTTTGTTTGTTTGTTTGTACATCATCTAGCCAGATTCCTTGAAATTGTTAGCATAGGCATATAAAGAAGAAAAAACATCTTATTTTAGTGTTTTATAGTTATGTCCACTCAAACAATAAAAAATAAAAAATCATATTTGAAATATAGTTTATCTTTAATATCATGCAACATAAAGAAGAAATAAGCCTTCACAACGTATTTTAGATAATTTCTTATATTTTCTAAAAACCCAGGACTATGAAGCTTCACTAGGCAGGGTAAGTGAGGTAATTACTTACCTGTCAGTTCTTTCTATTGCCTATAACAAAATAAGTGATCAATAAATCCTGCCTATAAAATAGATGTTGAATTAGTATGGAGTTTTGAAAATGCGACTTCCACATACACAAATTATATTTCCCAGAAAAAAAATGATGATTTTTACTGAATTCCTTTTTTAGTATACCTCCCACAAAATGTTTCTTTTTCAATAAAGTGTTTATTGGAAGTAAATAGTTTTATAAAATATAAACAGATTATGCTTCTCCAACTCTGAACAGATCCTCCATATCTCATTACCCACCTTATCCCAGGCCTTTACTCTCCTTCTTTAAAAAACAAACAGGCAAACAAACAAATGATAAACTTAGAATTTAAATTTAAAAACAACAGAAAAAGCAGAAGAAACACATTCACATATATATATATACAACAAAGCAAACAAACAAACACAAAAACCAACAGATAAAACAATAAAACCAAAATTAGAACTGATAATACACAAGCAAAAGACCTAGTAAGATAGAAAAAGAAAAAAAAAATGTCCACAAAAGGAAAAAAATGTCTACAAAAATACCACTGAGTTTATGTTATGTTGCCCATCTACTCCTAGATGTAGGAGTTGTCTTTAAGTGTGGCTAACAGGCAGTGAAACTCTATTGGAGGAAACTATTACATTTGCAAATGGTAATCAATTAAAGAGAGTTTCTTGGTTAGGAATAGGAGCACATGTCCACTACATTCTCTTTTTTGTGATTTATTTATTTATATTTATTTTTTTAAATCAAATTGTAATTTTTACTTATTCACACAGAGGTTATAAACACAAAAAGGCAGGATGTGGGTAAGGGGATGACACCGGAGCGTGGGTGTTCAGGGGGAGTACAGATATCTTTCAGAACAGTGTATCTATCAGCTAGGTGAAGGTTCAGGGGACAGGTCACTATGACTCTGCCTATGATTCACTTGTCCTTATCTGAGTTGGTACTATCCACCAAGGCTACCTATTTACAAGGTCTATGACTACTCAGGCTGGTAAATTTCCACAAAAGCTGCCTGTTTACAATAGCTTATAGCCATCTGTTTCAGTGTTTTTACACCAAGACCCAAGACTTGGTGTTAGTATACATACGTGACAGGCCTATTGCTGATTTTAGGCCTATGCACTTTAAACTTCAGATTGGAGAATTTGTTCCCTAGATAAGAGCACTTGCAAACCTGTCATCACTCCAGTTCCAGGAATCTGAAACTACGTATCAACCTTTAGAGACCAGGCACACATGGTACACAGACATACATTCAGCCAAAACACTCATATATCTAAAATAAAATGAATTATTATCTTTTTACAAATTGAACCTAACGCAAGTAATTCTTAATTGTATAATAATATAAAAAGAAAAAGATGAGAAGCTGAGAAACTTTGGTTACTGTCCCTGTAAACCAATTACCTTCATTGTGTACTTTCTCTGAGGGTTGCCATCTCTAAGCTTCATATTCATTTTCATCAAACAAGGTGAAAAGAAGAAGAGAGCTCTCATCTCCCTTTCTGTAAAAAGTATCAGAGCAAATTAGACTCTTACACTGAAATATTGCTTGATATTGGGTGGTATGAATTTTGTAACTTCAGCTACTTTTCAAAAAGTATGGTTCCCAAGACTCAAATAGTACCTAAAAACTACATATGGTTTAATTTTTAAGGAGGCTAAAAAACTGCTAAAAAAATTACAACCTAAGATTTATAAATATGACACTTTATTTTTTGGGATGTTATATATATGTATATGTGTGTGTGTGTGTGTGTGTGTGTGTGTGTGTGTGTGTGTGTGTATCCAAAGTTTTTCTTAACAAAATTTATGACTACAGAAGCCAAATGTCATAAAATCATTTCCTAAACATTAGATACCTCACTAACGATAACTCCACCCTACTGGCTCTATCCCCACTACCTAATAAAGTTCTAAACCTTATCCTAACACACATTTGATATTGTAAAGATGTATCTCAGACTGCACATTTAATAAATATTCAACAATTAATTTGGAAAACAGAAAGTCAATAACTAAAGTAGACTATACCTAAAACTCATTTAAAGAGATTCAGTCTTGCCTACAGAATATTGATAATCTATATTTAAAATGTGCAGCTCATCTAGATTTCTGTTCCTAAGACATTTTCCAGATTCCATATTTCATGACAGAATGCACATTTCTAGATACTGTGCTCTTTTGAATTTATTGATGTGTGCAATCTGAGCAAGAAACTATTCCCTGTTAAAATCTACAAGTTTTGTTCAAAATAAAATGTAAAGCATGCTTTCAAGATAGAAATGTGAGGCTAATAGGAGATTTGTAATTCTACACATGCATTTATTCAAACGATGCTGAAAAGTACACAGGCTTCGTGCCAATGTGGTTCACTTTAGAAGAATGTATGTGCCTGAGTTGAAATTGCTTAGTAACTGATTGCTAAGACTTTCTCTGAACACATTACAGAAAGTCTGTGGCTATCACGCTGCTGATTAGGAGTACAGAAGGAAAGAAAGAGAGGTGCACAGAACTAGTTTTAAAATTAAGCTAAAAACAAGCCCCTCTCCAACAGCGCCTGTTTATGCATGTAGATCTGGTACAGACATACTGAAAAAATGACTTAGTGTATAAAAACATGAATTTCTCTTGCAGAAGACTGGAGTTAGTCTCCCAGCACCCATGTCAGTGGGCAAACAAACCCCCATGACGTAGGGAGATCCGAAGGCTTTTTCTGCTTCACACAGACATCTGCACCTACATTCATACATTCACACATGGGCATACATGTGCATATTCTTAAAAATAGAACAAGCCTCGAATAAATAAATAATATCAGAGATCCAAAGCAAACCCTTGTAACCAAGCTAAGGGTATCGTTGAAGACAGAAACACACAAGCATCCTCACAGAGGCTTCCATTTCAGAGAAGTTCACAAGAATCTTGAGAAAATTTGTCTGCTACTAGTGGTGAGCAGATGATTCATCAAAAGTGCAAAGCACAAGGGAAACACTTCAATGGAGGAGAGTGACACAGAAACTGATTGCTGCTTGGACTGCTTCAATGGACAGTTTCAATATGTAACCAAGTTGGTTTTAGTGAGTGTAGGCTGGCAGTTGACATGCTCTAAAGCTTCTACTAATGTTAAGTCAAAGAACAAGAAGAGGAGGAGGAGGAGGGGGAGGGGCATGGGGAGGGGGAGAGGGAGGAGGAGGAAGAGGAGGAAGAGAAGGAAGAGGAAGAAGAGGAGGAAGAAAAGGAAGAGGAGGAGTGGAACAAGAACAAGAAGAACAAGAAAAACAACAAGAAGAAGTTATTGTGGTTGTTTAAGAACAGTAAAGCCAATGGCAAACTGGACTTGTCCCACTTACTTGTATCAAGCATGCCTTTTACAACTGACATATGAAGCAATGTTTTGGCATGACTGAAGCTTCCCTTACATTTATCTCAGGCCACACGGGCCTCAGGGTTGCTTGATCATGATACATGTGCATTGCAGATTACCAAGATACTCTACCATAGGAGGGCCCACTATAGCTGAAACAAACGTACTTTGGGTATATTATTGAGTGACAAACACCCTCAGATGTGTAATTTTCTTGTGTTAAATGAAATCTTTATGTTAGGGTTGCAAAAGGCTAATATAAATTAAGTAAAACTGTCTTAACCAAACTTAAACCAACATCTACTAATATTATTTAAATAAGATTTCATGCTATCTGCTCCTCTGCAGATCGTCTGTTAAGAATATTCATTGAAAAAATGAAAAAAAATTCCCAAGAGTAGATGGATAATATCAACAGGAGGATTAAAACATTTCAAGCTATTCTCACGTTTCAATCCCTCTATTCCTTTTTAATTAAGATGCTGCAGCCCCAAAATCAACTCCTGAAAGTTCTACATACACAAAATTCACTCTTCCTTTAGTCCCCTTTTCTACCATTTGTCACTTTCTTATTGTGTTATCTGCAAAAGCTGGACATGTGTGCCACCATCCACAAATTGAACAGGGATTGATGCTGAAACAGAAAGAGGTAGGAGAGACAGCTTTAGGAACCACTGGAGGCAGCTGCTCAGATGTAGAGAACAATATTTCTGACATCTAAAGTGCTGGAAAATATGCTTACAAATCGCGAAGTCCATTTAAAAAAAATGGTTGACCAATTAGCACCCATATAATGTTAGTATTTAATGATGTCTGGGTTTGGGAGAAGAAAAGGCAGGTATATGGGAAGGTAGTTTAAGTGACAACAAAAGGTCTCATTCCCCAGAAATATGTAGGTAAGGTGGTCAATGTCTATATGCTGAGTATCTGCAGATTCTGTCACTTCATGGCCACTGCCACAATTCCCAATCTGTACCAGAGCTGTGACTGGCAATATTTTCATACCTACTGGTGTATCTTCAGGGAAAGCTTTATTTACACTCAAAAAAGGCTTACATTTTTGTAAAGGCAATTGGTATTTCTCAAGCTACATCATAATGGTTGAGGTTATCTGTCGCTGGGGCTGGCTCATTCTGGGGATTACTATGGATGACAAAGATCACGATCCAGCAGGGACTCCAGCTTATCTATGTCAGATAAATAGAACCAAGATGACTATTATAGGGCAGAATTTTGCTCTGAAGCAGAAATTCAATACTAAAGGACCGAAAGTGTCAGAATTAGATGGCAAATGAGAGAAGAATAAAATAGATAACCCCAAGCTCAACTCGCATTAATCAATATATCATTAGTTCCCCTTAACAGAGCTGTCTCCACACTTTTTCTCTCTGGAAAAAAAGGATGATCCTTGCTGAAACTTCGATACATCTCTCAAAAAGCACACATAAATAAAGTACATAAGCTATGCTATTTGTCTATTGTGACTAAGGAAAAAGCAAATGTACAAGAGGATGTTTACCATGAAACCAAGGCACTGAATTGACAGTTTTGATAGCCTACTGTCCTGGCAAAGTATCTGTTAATCCAAACACATATTCAAAATACCAAGTAAACACCTGGAAACAGAAGTAACAGATAATTTACCAAACTTCTCAGCGAATGTAGGATGACAGTTCATCATCAGTGGGAGGGTGCTGGCTAATATGTCCCACAGAGTTTGCTAAAAGAAAGGGGATATTAAGCCCATAGTTGAATTATAGATCCCAAAGGAAGGATTGGAACTGCAGTTATTTCTAAAATTCAGACAATTCAACTATCGAATCAGGAAGGTTCTCAGGCATTCCTTCTACCCTTTGTTTCTGTTAACCTGCCTCGTCCTTCAGCCACTTAAACGTTACCACAATAGTTTGAGGTTTGGATACAAAAACACAGAGTTCAAAAATAACAAATTTAAAAAGTAACTGTTAAACATTAATTTGCCACCAGAAATGACAGGCTACATTCTAGCCTTGACACACAAATGGTAGAAACAGAGAGGAAGGTTCTGCAAATTATCCAGTGATCTCCAAATGCATGTTCCCACCACATACAAAATAATCAAGTGTAATAAACAATTTTAAAAGCCAACTGATGAGTATTCTGTAATTGGTCACTTCTAAAACTATCATTATAAAACATTAATTCTTTCCATTATTTTCTAAATTTCCAACTTGTGACAAACTGTAGGGTGGAAACAAAGCAACAAACAAGCAAATAAACTAAACCCAACACAAATCAAGAATTAGGGCTAGGCAAAGTTCTAAATGCAATGTACAGTGTATGTTGATATTAGAGTGTATTACTTTAAGTTAGTTTAGTTACTGCAGTCTGGACATGTAGTAGGTATGTGCTGTACACAACATTGCTGCAAAACCCATTTTTGAATGCCAGCAAGGTAGACACTCAATACTCCGCAAAGGAAAGTCCATGTCAGTCTAGCCTTTAAATAAATTGATAGCCTCAGAGTTTCTCAGGCATCTTAGTATACCACATTCTGTCCTATATAGATGAGTCTATAGTTGCTGAGGTACAAGCGGAAAGGAGCAAGAGACCTTCTAGTTAGCCAATCTCTTGGGAACCAATGAGCCATATAAGCTATACAGGAATGAATAAGAAAGGAATCTATAAGAAATTCCAAGCTCTGAAGCTAATTAACAAGAAATGGTATTTCAAAATTCCATTAGAGATAAAAGTATCACAAATGATTTTCTTCAACAAGAACAGAAACAACATATTGAAAACAGAAATTCAATAATATGACCCAATAGAAAAATTAAATTCTTTAGCAGATGTATAAGTCACCAAAAAGAATAGATATGCAAATTAATTGTATGAATTATGTGAAGCCCATATCTATTCAAGAGGAAAGGGCAAGGCAATGGGAAGGCAGAAAGATGAAAAATGGAAGAGGTGTAAGGATGCAGATGATGGCTAGGCTCGCCACGGCTTTTTGAGGAAGCAATAAAAGTAGAAACTTATAAATCCAAAGACTCACTTTCAGAGCAGATAGCCCTTAACTCTCTGGTTAATAAATAAATGGTTGGCAACATCAAGACTTTCTAGTGCTCAGTTTAACCAAATTCTGTTACCGTTACTGTTTACAAACTATACTGCGGTTATGTAAGTAGCATTGTGGAAGTATGATTGAAATACACCTAGCTCCCACAGCATACATTAAGAGATGGCTGGGAGAAAAAGAAACGCATTAAATCAATGTTAGGTGTGTGTTTCCTAAAATCCATTTTTGAAACTTAATCCACAATAGCATTGAAGGCTAGGAACAATAAGAGGTAAGTAGATGATCAAAATAGAATCTGAACAGTTTAGGATTCTCTGAATGAATAAGATAGGAGGGGAGAGCTCATTGGATTAAAAAAGTTTCTCCCTTCATAAAGGGATTAACGTCATTACTACAACACTGATTCTTACATCACCTCTCTACCAAAAGGTAGATCCTATTTAACATCTATCCTACCCATACCTGAATTTTTGATGCCTTAATCTTGCATAGATCATGTGCAGATATGTTAAGATCTATACCAGATATAGAGCAGCACATATGCTGGTACGTGTTCCTGAGTGTGATAGCCATGTAATAAACAAAAGACAGTATCCCATAGTACTTTTTTAAAATCTCTTTTCACTTCCTTTTCTGCGTTGCTCCCTGATCTGTAGTAGTGATAGAATTGGCAAAGATACTCTATCAATGAATGAGCAGTAAAGTTGTGACTTATTCTCTGACTTTTGAATAGTTATGAATCTCTGTATAAATAACTATCCTCTCTGATAAGAGTCTTTGACCAAGGCAGGAAGCAGCTCAGGTCCATGGATATAAATATAAACATTAAGGAAGCAATTAGAGCATGGTCATTTAGCAAAGTAACAATAGTGGGTTCTACCCAAGAGCCTAAGCCCCCCTGGCTATATAATGTAATGTAGAATTACATTATCGGACAGGAAATACATTTTTTTGTGGAACATTCCTCAAATCCAAACAGAAAGTACTTAGTTACTCCAAAGTAGTCTTGCCACTATTGGATCAGTAGGTACACCTTACTTGTTAGGTCAATTTTATAGCATGCATGGTCTGTTTCTCGATATGACTATTGATAGCCTTTGCCTTATCCTATACCTCCAGCAGCTAACACAGCACACAGGGCACTATGAACGGTAGCAAGCATGGAGGAGTTTTTAGATTGTGTGAGTTTGGTTTCTCTATATGCTGCAGTAAAAGCATGCAGTGTCCACCTCAAGAATCTTACCATCCTTGGTTAGGAAGGACCCAGAAGTTCCCAAAACAACACAGCTGTTGCTCTGTCCTTGGTTACCCACCATAATGGCATGGTATGAACATTTATAATTAATGAAACAATGAAAACTTGTGAGCGATCATTAAATGGTATTAGGTGTGGGGAGGAACTGTGCCATCATTGGATCATGAAATAAGCATGGAATAGGATCCTCTGTGATGAAGAGTATGGATATCTGAGAAATCTCAAAACAGTCTCCATGAAACATACAAGCTAACCAAAGACTTTTTTCCCGTTTGACTGCTCCTGAACTTGCATAGGCCTTTATTAGGGGCATACTAACCCAGACAGAAGATACTACAGGTCTAGTAAAAACATTTATATTAAGCGCATCATTAAAATTATTCAGGAGATGACTCAGAGGTTAAGAGTGCTTGCTGCTCAAACATGAGGACCTGAGTTCCGGTCCAGGAACTTAAATGAAAATCCCAAGCTCCACTCTCAGTGAGCTGCACTGTCTCAAGACAATAAGGTAAAGAGAGATAAAGAAGGATATGTAATATCCTCCTCTGGTCTCCTCAACCATCCTAGACACATGTAAGTAAGTATACAATACACACATACACACATACATACTAATTAAATTAGTAAGATCATGATCAGAACAAAGTAGCATAATTGTTTTGCAATTATTATTATTTGCAAAACAAATAATAATAACAACAACAATAAAGAAGTCTGGTGTATACACATTGAGAAGGCTACTCAGAATGTCCAAACAAGTAGTTTAATAGAGCTAACAAATATCTCTATAGGAAATTCCTTGCAAGGTCAAAGTTAACTGAAACATTTATGGTAAATGAGTTATCCTTTTCTATGGTGGTAAATACTATTTGCTTTAAGGGAGAAAGAGGATGACATAGTTGGAATGGTTTCTTTAAGGGTAAGTAGAAAGGAATGAAAACACAGCTCTTAAAAGGAAAAAGAAATGGAGAGTGAGCTAAACATCCACTTACAGAGAAGAGAAAAGAAAAGCACACAGCCCTAGTAGCATATAAATAAGACCCTCCACTAAAGCCTGGACATGACAGATTTTGGACAAAAAGCCAAACGTATTTAGCTTATATCTAAAAGGATTAGCATGACAGAAGAAAACTAAAATATCTAGTATTTGTGGGATTTTTAAAAGTCTTCATGCAAAATAGTAGTCAAATGTTTTTCACAAAAAAAGATGACCTTTTTAAAAAGTAGGTATTAGCCCAAAAGCTTGAAATATTCAAGATACAACTCTCAGACTACATGAAGCTCAAGAAGAAGGAAGACCAAGTGTGAGTGCTTTGGTCCTTTCTAGAAGGAGTAACAATATACTCAAGGAAGCAAATATGGAGACAAAGTGTGGAGCAGAGACTGAAGGAGGGTATTTATCCCATGTACAGTCACCAAAGGCAGACACTGATGTGGATGCCAGAAAGTGCATGCTGACAGGAGCCTGATATAGCTGTCTCCTGAGAGGCTCTGCCAGAGCCTGATATATACAGAGGTAGATGCTCAAAGCCAACCATTGAACTGATCACGGGGTCCCAAATGGAGGAGTTAGAGAGAGGACTGAAGGAGTTAAAGGTGTTTTCAGCCCCATGTGGAGAGTGACAACACCAACCAACCAGAGCTCCCAGGGTCTAAACAGCCAGTCTAAGAACACACATGGAGAGACTGATGGCTCCAGCCATATATGTTGGAGAGGGTGGCCTTGTTGGAATCAGTGGGAGAGGAGGCCCTTGGTCAGGTGAAAGTTTGATGCCCCAGTGTGGGGGAATGCATGCAAGAGCGGGGAGGCAGGAGTGGGTGGGTGGGGCACACCCTCATAAAAGCAGGAGGAGGAAGGATGGGGTACGGGATTTCTGGGGGTATATGGGGAAAGGGGATAACATCTGAAATGTAAATAAATAAAATACTCAATAAAATTAAATTAAATTATAAAGAAAAAGGAAACAAGGAATTCAGAGAAAATAAAGAACGAGCTGATGGGAATGAGTGCTGGGAAGCACAAGAATCCTAAGAATGACGTTTTGATCTGGTCATCTGGTTACATTTAATTGAATCACTTTGGTAGATAAGTATAAAATCGCAATGTAGCTATGATGTATGAAATTCATTTGCAACTAAAGGCAAAGAAAACTGTTAGTAAACGTGATTGATAAAAATTTACCATAATTATTTTCCAGAAATAGCTCATACAAGGCACATATTATGAAGTGCAAGTGCATTCAAGCTCTGTTAGAGCTAAGCTTAGAGACCCACTCATGTATCCCTAAAACGTCAAGAGGCATTCATTATATTTAACAGTACTATATAAGGTAATTCTCTTCCAAAGAGTATAATATATTTAAACAGGCATTCTAAAGTCTGCTTTAAAAGGAAAGACAAGTTAACCCATTGGTTAAATCTTAGGATGAGAGACCAAGGATTCTAGATAAATAAGAGAAAGTCCTTTACTTCTTCACATAAATAATGAAAGAAATTCTCTCAGCACTCCCACCCATCCAACTGTTATTATAAAACATCCAATTTGGTTGTCATTTCCAGTGCCATTTATAAATGTGTTAAAATACAAAACATAACTCAACCAGCTATTTATCAAAATACTTAGAAACAAAATATTTAGCCAATAAAATTGAAGTACTTTGTCATCCGGACCATTTCTTGTCCATCTAGATTGTAAAATATTAACCTGAATGACACTATTTTAATTAAGTCTTATTCATTTGAAACAGAAGACAGTTTAATACCATAGTAAGTAAAATACGAAAATTCTTAGTTCTAAATAAATAAGTATACAGCCACGTAAATAAAATAAAGGACATAAAGCAGGTAAAACTTAAAACATCAAGAATTTAATGCAATCATCCTCAAATTTAACTCTTGAAAAACAACGTCTAATGAAGAAGGAAGACACTGAGATGAGAAATAAAGGTTTTTGGTTAATAATCATATTTAAACATCTTTACCCTCTCTTCTCCACTCTGACCACATTTCATACGTGATGAAGCCAGCAAAGACCATAATTTAGTAGAAAGCACAGTTCCATGGCTGCAAACCATCCAAAGAAGCACAGCTGCAGCAATCAAGGGAATTTTGAAAGCAGTGTTGTTAGTACAAAATCAGTCTGTGGCTTCTAAGGGAACATAGCAAGAGAGAACTCACTTTACCCAGAAGCAGAAGTATACAGAGGAGGAAAATGGACCTAATGAGTACTGATTGTTCACACTTGGATGCAGAAAAGCTAGAAAGTAAAAGAGAAAAGCAATGAACTCAAACTTGTAACCAAGAAAGTTGGGTATGTATAAATACATTAAAACCTCGAGGCATCTCTACATTAAAACCTAAAAGAAGCTGGATAATCAAAAGGTGAAACATATATAAAAACAATGCTTTGTATATTTCAAAAGGAAGAAAGAAGTGACAAATGCTTGAGGCATCAATATGTTTAATGTGATTTGAATATTATACAATATACTGTGTGCATTAAAATTTGATATTACCTCATAAATATTTGTGTGTTGTTTTTATATACAAGTCAAAAGTAGATTTAAAATTTAAAAAGAAATAAAATACAAAAAATGCCAAATTCAAGTCTATAATGACAGAACGGGTGATCACTTGACAGTAGTACTCTTACTTCTGAATTCTAATTCAAACCAGAAGACAAAATAACTTCTCGAATTCTTAAGGTTTTTTTTTGTCTTGTATTTTTTCTCAACAAGTAAGTAATTAATGCTTCCAATGAACTATTCAGAAGCAGGACCATGGCTCTCTGAGTTCTCATATAGTCACACAATCGTACCAGCTATCTGCACTGCTCGTTTTAACAACCAAAAATTCAGACATTCTGTTTCCCAGTAAGTATTAATATTTAATATTTAGTAGGCTAGAGATAACATTAGAGATATTTATTCTATGTGGCAGCAACTCATAGGTAGTCATCTTTCGCTTTTAAGTTAGTCTAATGTATGTTTCTGTTAGTATGAAGTTATTACACAATATGTTAAGCAGATGTAAACTGACCCACTTTGAGTTCTGTGAGGGATCAACTCAGCCTACTAGGAATGACTTCTAATAAATTCAAGAAATGGGGAGCTGAGCTACAGATCAACTGAGAATCCAGACAAATCTCTGAAAATACCAAGAAAGTCTATGACACAGGAACCTTCCCTATGTCCAAATCTCACTTCTATTAGATTACCCAATTCAATCTTTTTATCAAAACATACATTTATAGCATCGTATCTTAGAAAGCACTTCTAAAATCTTCACCTGTTATCAACTTAGCTTGGCTTTTTAACCTTGACTCAAATAAATATATTTAATTTTACTCAGCAATTGAAAAGTTTTGAGATCCACTGAAATGTTTCTGAACTTTATAATCTTTTACCCATAAATTATGAACAGTATGTCTTCATAAGAAAATATTCACTACAATCTAATGGCTTAGAAACTGGTATGTTTTCATCATGGGTGGTGTGTGTGTGTGTGTGTGTGCGTGTGTGTAAAATATGTTCTCTCCTAAACAACATTGAAAAGAGGCTTTGGGGATCTAGTAGACTTGTTGGAAGAAGAAAATTAGATTTATGGGGAGGATCTGCTGTTTCTATCTATAGACTTTACCATCCATGACTATATTGTGACACATGACCTAGTATTCTTTTTATGTAACTTACTATTTTTATCAGAAAATACTTTAAAAGCACTTGTATCTGAGTTATACAAATAGTCCAGTGGTTAAGAGCATTTTAAGCTATTCTACACAACTGAATTTAGTTCCCAACACCTAAATGTTAGTTCATAGTCAACTGTAACTTCAGTGTCAGATGACTTCACACATTCTTTTAGCCTTGGTGGTTATCAGGTATTCATGTTGTACACTTATACATGAAGATAAAATTCTGATACATACAAAAAAGTAAATTTATCTATAATCATTGCACTGAGTATTAAGTATTATTCACATGAAACAAATTTTCCCATTGCATCCAAATTAGAAGCACCATATCGTAAGAAAGTATTCCAAAAATAAGTACTAGGGTAGCTATAACATCATTTTTATTATGGTTCAAAAAATCCTGGATGATTTGTATTTATTAGATATCAGTTCTATTTTATATAGTAGTTGTTCATGAGTTACTATTTGTTGATAAGAATTTTTAATACAAAGGAGATAAGTACATTGCCAGCTTAATATGTGAATTTAATATTGAACACTTATATTACATGCATATTTAGAACGTTACAATGAATGGCAACAATACTTTCCGATTTCTTTCTCATCACTGTCTTCTACTGTGATCCAGGGCACACGGAAAGCAGCAAGAGTGTTAAGTAAAGCAAACCACAAACTTTCCTACTAGACGGTTAGCTTTGCATGTCTGTTCCTGTGGGCATGAGCTCTGAACACATTAGGTAAAGCCCACTTTTCTCAGATATGGATGGTCTTAGCTAATAAAATAGTCGTAAGGATTCCCTGAGATTGTATTAAGCAGTACATATCCGGCCAGGCACATGGGAAGTGTCAACAAAACATGTGGGTCAGGAAATCTTACCTACTTTGTGTTACTTTCCCAGGACAGCACAATGGGTGGTAGCTGAACATTAGATGAGGAAGCCTTTGTTTGGAAGACATCTTGAGGAAGTGAGGCAGATAAGCTGATATAATTCCCCACGGCAGTTAGGAGGTTTCCATATTGCCACTACATGCACATCTCTGCTCAAAGAGATGAAAAGTATCATTGACCTTTGTTCCACATTCAATCTGTGACATATTCCTAAGCCATCTCTCAAGAGTTACCCTTAAAAAAATTAAAATTAAACGTGGGTGTCTGTGCACACCGTGAAACAAATTCCTCTATTGCTCGGCTACCTTACAAAGCTCATCTGGGACTATAGTTTAAACTCAATTCCAACCTCACAGTTTGATTAGGGCTTTAGTCTGAAAGGACAAGGTGAGAACTTAGCCCATTAAATATTACAGAGTAAGTCGAGTAGCCAAGAGTCACGGGAAGCTCCCCAAACAGCTCTAGAATGCTTTCGGTTTCTACATCAAAGACCTTGGAAGTTTGTTCCTGAACCACTCATCTGAGCTGAGAGGATTCATACTGTCAAGTCAGGAGCAGGCAGGGGACCAGCCTTCTCAGACAGAGCCTGACTGCTTCCCATCAGAGCCCTATGGCGCCTGTTCTCACATTACTATGGTTAAAGCCTGGGCTAAAGTACATTTGGATAATAACGGCATAAACTTTTCACAGTTCACTTAAAACTTTACAAGGGATGGTTCTTTCTAGCAGAGAGTGTATTAACGTATAAAACAAGCATGCTTTTTAGTTTAACTATTAGGCCATGTGTATTTTCAGGGTCACTCACTGTTCCAGCAAAATGCATGCAACCTCAATGTTTTTTAATAGAGTGAGAGAATGCAAACTTTTACAGTTTGGTTGAATAAAGCTGTGTGACCTACATACCACATATTAAAAACAATTACTGTGCTGTTGCCAGACAGTATGGGGTGTATTACCAGAGCTACCATCATTAGGCATGCTTCAGCATAGCATTTAAGGAATCCAGATGGCGGTTTTCAACTATATCTCCACGGTGTCCCCAGGAAGTTTATGCTATAATCATGAGCTTCTACTTACTTCAAAGTTTTGTGAAGCACGGCCAACAGGAGACAGGGCTTCCTGCCGTTACTGGTGGACTGTAACTGCACTAACCATTACCTTCAACAGAAATAAAAGTGACTGGTATAATCAAATGCCCAGACCCTCGTTAGCAAATGGATAGCCCAAGGGCAAACAACGGTGCAGAGGGGAATCTCACAAAATCATGACCAATTTTGTTTTACAGTTCTTCCTTCAAATTCATTTTAGTATTCCAATGAAAATTAGGGGAGGAAAATTGTCTTATTCCTTGATTTCTCATAAAATGATTTCAATCAGGCTTTATCATAATAAACAAAGAACATGCCAAGGAGGATTTGAAACACAGAGAAGATGAACTAAACCAAGTGTGAATCAAACAGGCTATCTTTAAGTGTGCAGTTATGCTAAAACTGCCACACTTGGATCTACAAAAGACATTTAAATCTTAAGCATAGGGTTAAGTTTTAGAAGCATGGCCACAAATGTACAGAGGGCTTACCCTCCAAACAATCATGATGGGAGTTCTCTATTATGTGTAATATTTATTACAGTTGTGTACATATTTTACATTAAGAAGTAATAAGTGGTAACATTGTACAGTTTTACTATTGGTCTCTCTGTTTATAACTATTAATCAATGATTTCTGTCAATTAAACCTACAGACTCTTTCATCCTGTTTAGAAAACTGAAATTGCAGTTTTTATAGCGTCTATCAAAATTTAGAATGTCTTTGTGCTTCAACCTCAGATTTTCTTTGAAAAAGTCACCTTTAAGCATTCTTTTGCCTATACACAAAACTTTGATCCACTAGTTTTAATGTATTATTCTGAAAATAAATAATACAAAATGAGCAACCATTAACAGGAAAGTAGTAAAATTACTTAAAGTCTATAAATAAGTGATTTTTTTCAGAAAAATCTCTGAAATACATTGTTTCAGAAACAATGTATACAAACTAGAGGTTTTCTCAAACCCCTTTTTTTAAACAATCCTTAAATTAGGTTTTAGGTTAATCCACCCACTATACCCATTTCTCTCTCATCTCCGCAGACCATTCTGCTTAATCCTGTAACTCTCAGTACCTCTCCCTTTTCTTTCATTTCTCTTGTGCTTGACTATCCCTTCAGTGTGTGTGTGTGTGTGTGTGTGTGTGTGTGTGTGTGTATTGTAAGACAGTGGACTTCCAAATGGCTTAGCTCTCCCCATCACCTCTTGATTTTCTCTGTACACTCACATATCTCCCCATGAAAGCCTTTCCTCTCTCACTATCACACCTTAGTACTTTCTCTTTACCTATAATCTATTCTTCTCTCTCCCTTAACTTCCCTCTCTGACAAAGAAAAAAAATCACTTTCTAGTTTCCTGGTTCCCATTATAGATCCAAGTTAAAAGACACAAACCAAAACATTTATAACTAGGAACCACATGTGAGAAAGATTATGTAGGAACCACATGTTAGAGACACCATGTAAGAACTACACAGGGGACACAGACCATTTAGGAACCAAACATGAGAGACCATGTAGGAGTCTCATGTCAGAGACCATGTGATGTTTGTCTACCTGGGCCTCAGTTATCTCACTTGATATATTTTTTCCTAGTTCCATTTGTTTACCTAAAAATCTCAGGGTTTCATTCTTCACAGCTGAGTAATATTCCATTCTGAATAGGGGCCACATTTATCTGCTGTGCAACACCTAGGTTGACTCCATTCTTTACCTACTGTGAATAGCACAGCAATAAACACCAATGTGCAAATGAGCTGATTTCAAAATATAAAGTATGCAGCACCACCAAAAAGTAGTTTAAGCAGAAGTACCCTGCTTTAGTGGACACTGTTGTTTCCAGAGACATAGGTTATTAAAGGATAGTTTAGAGTAATACATAGGATACTTCCCTATGAGTTTTTGGTGAGGAAATACCAAGAGATCTCCAAAACAGAGCAAGTGATTCCTATTATTAGTAGCCCAAAATAACCATGCGATAGGACTCTATTGCTAAAGACATATCACATTGTGCCTACAGGACACAGAGAAATCAATGTCAAACTGTCTTGGAAATTTTCTTCACACTGATAGGCTATATAGTACCAGAAGCTGATACACAGGCTGCTTCAGGAGAAAGGATCCCAATGGTTTTACCCAGTGCTCGATGTTGCATGCTTCAGTACTGACCAGTCAGACAAGATGTACCTGCTAAATGTACTAATGACATGACTAGGAATAACTAACCATTTTATGATCAGATATGAGGCCTGTCACACTACAGGCCTGGCACTGTAGTCTTAGCCAAGATGCCATATCTGGAGAGTTCATAGGCCCTAATGTAGAGCCTACTGTGGTTGCCTCACTAAATCGTAATGCTGTCAAAGTGACTTCTAAGGTATTTATGCTTATATACATAGACTTTGTATATTCTTAACCTTGGTAATGAAAGCTTCTTTTCTGCAGTAAGCTGCAGTCAATGGAAAATGATATGTTATGTGCTTCTCAGAGTACTGAGAACAAGAGGCACCATGCTCAGCCAAAAACAGAACATCTATATTAATCCTCTGACACACATACAACACCTGGGCTCAGGGCAAATCTGTGCAAAGGCAAGAATATAAGAACAAGAGGATAAAGATGAGTTCTATAAACCGCTGACTTCTGGACATGTCATAGCTTTCAAGGTTTGTTACATTCAGAAAACCTATAAAAGATCAAGCCAGATGGGGTCGGCAATCTCCAGGTCCAAATGTTTTATTGAGGAGCTATTGATAGCTGACAGCTGCTAGAGGAAGAAGAAGCATTCTTTTTTTTTTTTTTTGATGTATCTGCTAGTAAATTTATTGTGTTACAGTGGATGACCCCATACCCATGCACATATGGACAGTACAAACTAGATTAGTGTGATATTAAAAATAAAAAGACACGAAATTTGGAGAGAAGTGTGTTGGGGGAGTTTTAAGGGGTATATAGGAATATATATGACTATGTTTTATTGTATATATATGACATTTTCCTAAATGGAGACAAAATTTAAATTGATAGTTATATATTCAATGGTTTGTATAGTATAAATGCACTAGTATAGTAAAATTGTTTTCTCTTTTAATGTGTTCACATCTTGTAATAAAAATAAATATATTTATTTCCATTGTCTAAAATGTATTAAAATATGAACACATATATTCAAATCTGCAATCTTGAGTTGGCTATAGTTAATTTTAATTCTGTATTCATAATATTAAATTTAGAGTAATTTTTATTCTGACCAAAATATGTAAAATTGATGAAATTGTTGTTATATGGGTCTAAGTCCATTTGCATTTAAGAATTCTGGGTTAATCAGTAAGGGATTTTAGACACCATGACTTAGTAGGCATAACTACACTTCTTTGTTGTTCCAGACAGCAAAGGTTAAATAAAATATTTCATTAGGTACTTTGTTTCTCCAAATGTATATCACCTTTTGTACTTGGTATAGGTACACTTTCACTTTAGAAGAACCATAACACATAAACATTTATAGATTTAATGTTTCACAGAAGACTTTTATGCTAGTACAGTAATGGCAACTTTAAGGTATGGAGATAATTTCTTTACATATAGTTTGTTTTGCTGTTTGGTAAACCTATTTTAAACAATTATGGTTAGTGACTCACACACTTCATTTTCCAATCATAGCCTTTCCCCCTTCTTTGAGCATTTTGAATAGGGAAGTTGATATACTGATATTGATTAATACTTAAATAAAAACCATAGTTTGCCTTTGTGTCTTTCTGTATTGTGCTTTCTATTAATTTTGACAAATGTGCCATGCTAGTTTCTAGCATGGCCTTTGAGAAAGTCTGCTCATATTTGGACTAGCGCCAGCTATCTACTCAGACTTGGCTTACTGGAAGATTCAAGTGGTAAAGCATTTTCTTTTTCCTATCAATCTCAAGTGTCCAAAGCCATTTCACAGAAACACATTGTACAGTTAGAGATAATGTTGTTATTGTTGTTGTTCAAGAGGAGGAAGAAGTGTGGGTCACAGCATCCTTGTTTGTCATTCTTCTCAGGGAATGTACATTAGAAGCCTGTCTAGTGAGCTGAGTGTAAAGACATAAACCACTTAAAGATAGTTAGAGGTATATCAATCGAAACACTGCAAGGTTTGTCATTTTACCATGCTTGGTGACCTCTCCCTTGAAGATAATGGCTCTTTTTTTTTTTGTCTTTAATCTTTTTAAGCACTTCTTTTCACAATTTCAGATTTATACATAGAATGTACTTTGACATATCCCATTATCCTCCCTCCACCTTTCCGACTCTACCCTTTTTAACAAGTCGCCATCCCACTTTTCTGTCTTTTGAGGGCCCACAGCATTTAATTAAATTTGCCTCCGTGGGCATTAGTTATACCTTACTTATCTAATCAAGGGCCACTTACCAGTGACTATTTCACTGATAATTATGATTTCTCCACATATAACTACCTATAATCCCTGGGAATCAGGGATCGTGTGTTCTATCTTCCATCCATGGTGGAACATTAACTGGTTCACTCTCGTGTAGGTCTTGTAAAGGTAACTGCAGATGCCTTGAATTAATCAGGAGTACAATACCCATGTCAGGTCTAGAAGATAGTATTTTACAGCATTCCTCCCCATTCTTTAGCTTTTATATTCTCTCCGCCTTCCCCTTTCTATGATGTTCACTGAGCATTGAGGGAGTTAATGCAGATGTATTGTTTTGCTAAGAACTCAACAGTCACATATTCTCAGCACAGAGACTACTTAGGAATTCCCATCTTAACTACCATCCACTGCACACAGAAGCTACTCTGACCAAGGCAGAAAGCAGTACTAATTATTATAATTATGCGTTTTTAAAAATTAGTTTGATATAATAGTCTTTTAGCAGACACAATGATAGTGGTTTCCTATAAGTCCTATGACCTTCCCAATGATGGACTTCAAACCACATTTATTTATTTATCTATTTATTTATTTATCTTTCATTTCTCCCTTTTTTTCTTTTTTTTCAAATCATAATTTTTACTTATTCACACAGGGGTTATAAACACAAAAAGGCAAGATGTTGGGAAGGAGATAACACTGGAGCGTGGGTGTTAGGAAGAATACAGACATCTTTAAGAACAGGGTATCGGCTTCAAACCACATTTATAGTACCCTATAGGAATATAAATTTCTCCTGTAAAGCCAGTCAAAAATATAATCCTAAAATTGAGTACTCCC
>NW_021604719.1:6605706-6703753 GCF_004785775.1 Grammomys surdaster
TATGATTTAATTTCTTCATCCTGCAACTAAAGTGTATGGTGTATCCAGCAATAACCTGTATTGTATGGGACCCATGGCACCTATCTGACTGATACAGACTTTGTAAATTGGACTTTAGTGTCACTCTTCTCTCAATAGAGATTTATATGGTCTTCCATTAACTTTCTACTCACACGTTTCCATATGGAGTTATTCCATTGTGTATATATGATTTGGGAAGCTTCTTATTTTGTATTGTCCATCCATGTTTAAAATGTATGCCAAAATATCAGAACAGAAAGTGGTCTGGCTTCAGAGTTGCTTAGAGTGTAGCCTAACTTTTTTTTTTTTTAAGTAGGAAGCAGTAGTATTCTGGACATGTCCATGGCAAAGCAATACAAATCAGTAGTAATGCCCTTGTGTTACAATGTCTTCCACTATGAGAAATTCGCCAAGACTCGTCAAAGCACCTTTAGTAGGCACTTCCAGGTCATCCAGAAGGTCCTGCCAAAGAAGACTATCAATGGAGAATGAGAAGGAAACATTTCTCATATTACCATGTGGGAAGTAGAGATCCTCAACTTTCTAAAACACTAGAATGTGGCTAACCTGATGTAGATTTGTTGACCCAATACTTCCCCATCTGTAGTTTGTATGGAAATGGCCCCCATAGGCTCCCATGAGTAGGACTATTAGGAAGTATGGGCTTGTTGGAGTAGGTGTGCTCTTGTGCTCTTGTGGAAGGAATTATGTCACTGGCTTTAGGCTTTGAGGTTTCGGATGCTCAAGCCAGGACCAATATCATTTTATTTTCCTCCTTCCTACTGATCTGCGGAGAAATGATTAGCTCATGTGTGGGCACAGGCGTGCGTTCTTGAATCTTGTTGGGTTGTTGTGATTCCCATGGCTCCATAGAGACTGGAGCACAAGAATCTTGACTGAGTTTACTCTGCGAAACACCGGTTGAGCGCAGCGCAGCCCCACCCAGCAAGGGAGTTCTCACTCAGTTTGGTAGTTCCACGGGGCGAGGGGGAGGGCGCCGAGCTCTTGGATTGGGGATCCCCGGGCCTGGAGGTGACCAGGGACCGACTGATCTTAAGCCCTTGGGCTCTCAGACTGCTGAGAGGCCACAGAAGGTCCGAGACCTGGAGCATGTGGGTGCGTGACTGGCCAGCTGAGAGAGACAGAGACAGAGACAGACAGAGACAGAGACAGAGACAGAGACAGAGAGAGAGAGAGAGAGAGAGAGAGAGACAGAGACAGAGACAGAGAGACAGAGACAGACAGAGACAGACAGAGACAGACAGAGAGAGACAGAGAGGAGGGGGGAGAGAAGAGCCCCCAGCAGCATCCCAAGGGAGGAATCAGTTACTGTACTCGCTTAGCAGATTCTCGCTTAGCAGATTCGATGGCCTGGCTAGCTTGCTTGAAGATGTGGGTCCCTGTGGCTAGAACGCAGAGAGGTTTTCCAGGCGGGAAGTTAGGCACAGCAGCTGCGGTGGCTCTGCATTAAAGGCCTTCTCCACATTTTCCCAAGGGGTCCCCAAAGACATGAGAAAGTCCATGGTTCCAAGAGGGTTTATTTTCATGGCGAATGGTAGATGGATCTGGATGTGCCGCCCTGAAATTCAGGGCAGACCTGAGTTAAATAGGGAGGGGAAAAGGGGAGGACTCTGAGGAAGAATGCTTAATTGTCTCCACCCTCTGGCCTTCATTAGTATGTAAATCTCTCTAGGGCCTGAGGCCTGTAGCCACGCTCTCTATCAGTGCCCTTTGGGAGGGGCTGTAATGGCCTACATGACTGAACAATGTAGGTCCATGGAGACTAGACTGTGTGTCAGGATCCTGGGTTCTGGGGACATGGCTGAACACCTGCCATGTCTCGGGATTTCAGGCCCATGCCCAGACAAGAACCAAGATACCCTTATGCAGTCCTACACTGATCCAGATGTAGAACTTTCATCTCTCATCCCTGGAGTGTGCTCAAATATTGACAATTATGAGCTGATGGAAAAAGTTGAACCTGGGAAAATCCAAAAACTGAGGGAAAGGTGTGGTCTAAAGGTCCATATAAACTGATTCCTGTACTCTAGACCTTTTCAGCATGCTGCTGGTGCTAGACCCACACAGAGCACTGACAATGAAGATATCCTCAACTAGGACTTCTTTTGGTTATATTCCATGCTCTCAGATGACAAAAACATGCTGCCTGCTCACTTGATGCTGATATTTGTGTACATGGCATGGGTACACTGGAAAGGCTTCCACATTACCTAGAAGCCCACCAATCAAAGGAAAGTTATGACGCAGATAAACTCTGAGCATCTTTTCTGAGACCAGTATCACAGCTCTTCTGCATTAGGGCTGTCGGCTGCTTTTTCTGTCATGTGACTCATATGGTAGTTATGATGGGGCATTTGAGGTTTATTTTCTTCTATTATATAATTCACAATATAATCCTGAATACTAAAAACTACTAGCCAAGTCGACCAGAGTTCAGACTGTGATGTTCAAGAGAGAACCTGGGCTGTCTTCTTCCCTCTTCCTGAATTTCTAGATGCTACTTTGAAGGTCTCTACAAACTTTGAATAGGATATGGGCTCAGAGAAGCTCACCTCTCAGTTATAAAGAAATTGAATTATGGTGAGGAAGGGAGAGGTTCCTTACTAGCAATAGTTATTCCATCAGGGTAATAAATTTGTGGAACAGAGATGTCTCAAAATAAACTAGACAACAGAAACATGAAGACTGTGAAAATTGTGTTTTCAAAAGGAACATTTTACTGTGTTTCTTTTGTTTATTCAACTGTTCAGAGAGGTTTTTTTTCGATTCAAATTTAATCAGTTACAATTAAAGTAATTTTTCATTAAAAGTCAATTAATACAATAACAAGCAGTAAACTTGAGTCATATGGCACATAATATACTCACTGTATATATTTGGTTACCAAGTAATTTCTTAGATATATTGAAAAATAAACAAATTACTCTTTTAGTGAGAAGTAAGAATTTTAATCCAACATTGTTAAAAGGTCTCATTTCTAAAAATTAATCGGATGTGGTCATCATATTTTTGAAGTTAATGAACAAAATTGAACATACCCAAATACTTTCTAGTTATAAAATTGAGAGAAAAGTCTTATAAAACACTATGCAGACTTAAACTTGGAATAAAATTAACAACTTGGTGTAGACTTTGCAGTTTAAATGCATTTTGATAATTCATAGGATGTGCACTCAAATTATTACTAAAATATATAGCCCTTTCAGGCTAAAGCCTGGGTGAAAAAAAAAGAGTTGTAAAAAAAGAAAATAGAACGTTATGAGTACAGGGAGTGGGAAAACAGGGAGGAAAAACCGGCATATCAGAGCAAGCCACACATTTTTGAAAGGTACTATTTAAGAAAAAATAAGGACCATTTTTGTTTATGAAACAATGGGAAGTTCTGATAATTTGACATTTATATTGTTGTTTTTTTCAGGATGTTATGCAACTAATTTTGGTTCTATTAATGTTGCCTTGGGATGAGAAATAACTCTTCAGTTCACATCTTACAAATGTAAAGAAAGAAGGTGTATAAGAAGCAGGTCAGGTACAAACACACAGTAAGAAATTCTTGTCCTAAGATGATCTAAGCCACCTATTTCTTTCCCTGACGGAAATCTTTCTTTTTTTTTTTTTTTTTTGGTTTTTCGAGACAGGGTTTCTCTGTATAGCCCTGGCTGTCCTGGAACTCACTCTGTAGACCAGGCTGGCCTCAAACTCAGAAATTCACCTGCCTCTGCCTCCCAAGTGTTGGGATTAAAGGCGTGTGCCACCACTGCCTGGCTCCCTGAAGGAACTCTAAACCTTTCTTTTGGAAATTTCTCGGATAAGTAAGCTGTGAAGCATCCATTTATAATCAATGCTTTTTACTTCACTACTCAGATGATGAAATAACAAAATTTGGCCAAAATATATTTGTACATACAATCAAACTGCAAGTATTATGCCACAAGTCACAGATGCAATAGTCTTAACATATTTTTTAAAAGACTTCGATGTTTTAAACTAACATGGCTTCACTCTCATATAGGATTTTCTAACCATCCTCCAAGTCTCTTTCTGCTCTCACTAGAAATAAATTATCACTATGAAAATTCTGTTTCAGACAGTCCCAGAGAGTCCTCTCCAGTATTACAGAGAAGTGAGGACAACAAAAATCACATAGAAGCCTAGGTAATGATTGTATTGTTATCTGCTATTTAATTGATCAATTTTATTAGAGGCCAAGATTAGCATACCTTATCCAAAACAACCTATTTAAATTTCTTCCTTTAAGGGTTTGGTTCCAAAATATATCATAACCATCAATTTATGTCCCTGTACTCAATAAACATACATACAGGCACCCAGATATGTTGCAGCATTCTCACCAATGATGACAAAGGGGCTAAAATGAGCTAGTTCAACTGAAGAGGAGAAAATGTCATTCAAAGTACTCAGAGACCATTTCCACAGTCTGTAAAGCTTTCAGCTTTGAAGGAATGCCGAAATAACATAGAATCCCAGAAAATATAGTATTTGAACCCATGGGATCTTCAATGAGGTCAATATAACTCACTGTAGTGATAATAGGCATGAGAATGTATACCATCCCATAAAAAGACCTGGGTCAATTGAGGGACCAGGATTTGTAGCACTGATATACAAGATGAAGAACTTTGAAATAATTAAAAGACCCAAGCCAATCATAGTGTAAATACTGCTTCTTCTTTGAAAACAATATTTTATGTAAACTACTATCAGATAATAAGGCCTAAAGATAGCAAAGTTAGATAAGCTTTTAGAGAAATATAACTTGTCCTATTTAGAAGGAAGTATCTCTTCCCTAACATAAGAATAAGAAATGTTTACAAATGTTTTGTTTATTTTTCCTTCTTTTGAAACAAGTTCTCATCTGGTAGATATATTTAAGTTCTACTGAACAATTTATTTAAGTAAAATATGATACTTCATTTGGCCATATAGAATAGAGAAAACATTCTCTCAAGAGTTGACTATTGAAACTAGATTGCATTTGTTTAATGTATATATTAATCTTCATGTTAGTCAAAACAAAAGCAAACAGTGTACTGAGGCCTGAAAGTTATATTTTGTTAAGCTGTCATTGTTATCAGTATCTCTAGGAGAAAATGCTAATGTAATTGTGTCAGACAGATACTATTTTTGTATTGAAAATAATATAGGTAAGATTAATTATGTATGTAGGTATCATTTACCTCAGGAGAATAGATGTCATAATTAATCATGAAGTATATTCTTCTAAATAAGGGTCCTAAAGATGCTAAACCTAGACCTTTAGTAACTCTACACTTCCTATTCTGTATTGGCATTCAGTTGCACAATTGCATCTATGCATTACATTGACAACTACAAAATAGAAATAAAAAGGGATAACGTTCATTCTGTGATCAAACATCTCCAGTTCTGTGTCTCCTATTTCAAAGATCATATCTTTATAGTTCAGCTTTGATTAACATAAACAGATAATTAAGTCTCTCTGTTTACACAAATCCTTATTCACTAAGTTGACTTATTAAAATGATTTTTACTCCATCTGTCTCTAAAATTTTGACATCAATGAGTTATATCACGACTTGTGCTCTACTGGCAAAGTTTTATATAGAAGTAGAGGGTTTTTCTGGGGTGGGTGATGAGGTGAATACACATGATATGGAGGTGACATGTTGACCTGACTAGCCTTCCCTAAGCATTTGAACAGTACACACTATTTCAAAAATCATCCAAATTATAAAAGAGTAGATATAATAATGTATATCTGTATAATTTTTGTGCCCCAAAGCCCTAACGAGATACTAATATCTGCCACCAATGTAAGTAATACAAAAGCTCTTGTATTCATCTTAATTCTTTCAAATGGACCTCCACTGTACCTGTGAGTAGAAATCATTGGTCCCACATAGCGAATGCACAAAATGCATGCAAGGCACAATTGTAATATAAAGTATTGATTTCAATGGTAATATAAAGATATAAAGTATCAATTTGTCACTTCACTCCTTTTATTTTTATATTTATTTACTTTAAAAATAATCTATATGAAGAAATTGAATATATACAGCTGCTCAAACAATACAAACTATCTATAATAGTGAAAAGTTGAACAGGAATTGGTGTGTTTAATAATGAACCCTACCACAAACTGCATCTTTTCAGGTTGCTTTCTACCACACTACACCTAAAAATGTACTTGTAGCTGCATTGCTACCATTCAAATCATGACCTCTATTTGTATATAGTTCTGGGAATTGAGCCCATGCTCCATGCACTGAACTATCCTCAGTCTGTTTCTCTCATTATTTGGTGGTTTCACTGAGATCCCCTTCATAAATGTATATATTTCACAAAGCTTCTACTGTATTTCATTTCCATACCACTTTACAATGGTTTTATTTTCTTAGTTTTTTTCATACTCTCTGGCTCTTAAGAGTGTGTAATGGCAGTATATTTCCTGGTAGGAAGTTTTTTTCGGAATCCTAAAAGATGTGGCTTTTATGGGTTCCTGGGTAAAATGTGCTTCCAAGTACTGGGAGCTGACATTTAAGAAGGAAAATAGACTGTGAGCATTAAGGCTCTCCACAGGAGGGCAGAGAGCAGGATGTTCCACCAGGATCTGATTAGACCCCTGTAAATCGGGACAGAGAATGAGATGCCACAATAGGTTTTCTGCTAAGGAGCCAAAAGTATGACTGGGAGATTGGCTTTGGATAGAGGACAGAGCGAAGAACTGAAACTCATCTCTTAGCTGATCTATTTGTCTCTCTGGCAGGCTTGGCTTTTAGGTTCCCATGGCATGCCTGCTGCAGCTGGGAGACGAGAGGATGTGTAGGGAGAAATATTGGTGAAGAAGATCTGTGTGGTCCACTGGAGATGGGAAAACGTGGAGGAGGAGGTGTTCTCTTGTGATTTGCAGGTGAGATGGTGGGGTAATGAATTTAGAGGAGGAGAGGGAGAGGTCTACATGCTTTCCTGGCTAGAGCGCCTTGTGTGTTCCCAGGGAATGCCTGCTGGTGATGGGAGCTGGGATGATGGGGTGCAGAATGAGAAAGAAGCTTTGAGTGGAAGATATGAGTGATCTGCTGGAGATGGGTGCAGACAGGAATGGAGGCTACATCATGTGGTCTTCTAGAGAGCTGTGGTAAGGAGACTGGACTTGGAGGATAGGAAGGAGAAGTGAATATCCATAGGTGGGTACCTCTTTTCCTGGCTTAAGTGGCCTGCAGGCTCCCAGGTAAAGCTTGTGTGAAATGGGAACTGGGTAAAAGCTGTCAGTAGAGGGAAGAAATGTAGGAAGAGAAGATCTGTGTGATCTACTGGAGATGGGAGGAGACTTTTAAAATGATAAGATGTTCTTACCCCAACAGTATAGTTCAATTATACTGGCAGGAGTTCGCTCTCTCAGATAACCAGTAATGAGATATTGAGATGACTAAGCCTCTCAAAGAGAATCGTCAGAAGCAATTAAATCAATACTAATTTGTTAAAAAACCTCCCTATCTAATGTTTTCTACTCCTTCTCGCCCCATTGATTATACACATGTCCTTTTGTTGAGCTAGGAGCATTAAGGCATCGTCTAAGCCCTCCTTTTCAAGCCATCTGTAACTTCTTTTTCTATTCAATGATTTTTGTTACAATAACACCATTTCACTAAGTATTTTAACAATATCAAATCAACTGAGAAATAAACATCTTAATGTTTGTCTTAGTCAAGGTTTCCATTGCTGTGATACAACAGTATTACAAAAAGCAACTTAAAGAAAAAGTTTATTTCATTTTACAGCTTATAATCCAAGATGTCAGGGTACAAACTCAAAGCAGAAACCTAGAGATAGGAACTGAAAACAAAGGCCATGAATGACTACAATGTACTTGTTTGCTCCCCACAGTTTCTTCAGCCTGTTCCTTATGCATTCCGGAACCACCTGCCAGGGTTAACACCATCCACAGTTGGGCTTGGTCCTTCTACATCAATCACAAATTAAGAGAATGCTTTATAGACTTCTTCAAGCCAATCTTCAGGAAGCATTTTTTCAATTGAAAATCTCCCTTCCCAATAACTC
This sequence comes from Grammomys surdaster, assembly GCF_004785775.1. Taxonomy (NCBI): domain Eukaryota; kingdom Metazoa; phylum Chordata; class Mammalia; order Rodentia; family Muridae; genus Grammomys; species Grammomys surdaster. The sequence goes on from NW_021604719.1 coordinate 6,613,810, forward strand.
TAACTTGTATCAAGTTGAAAATCGACAATCCAGGGACAATATTTAAGGACACATACACAGAGAAAATTGGGAATAGCAGACGTACAGTAATGCCTATTCTCCAGTGCCAATGACACACTACAACAGATTATAATGGCTGCACAAGATGACATTTAACATTTCATCTTTTCATTAATCATGACAAATTTCTGACTAATGCAGCTCCTTTCAGAGAAGCTTAAATCACAGTATGAAACCAAGCCACTTAATATTACAATATTTGACAACATAATAGTGAAAAGTACAGAAGTATAATCAATAAAAATAGATCCCAGACCAGGGCAAAGGCAATTAAGCAGACTCAGAGGATGATGACTGGCTTTGCTCCTTTCAGATTAATCAAACAAATCACTCAAGCCTCATGGAAACAATTGGCAGAACGAATCTCAGAGATTCCCACTGGCAGCTGTTTATATGATGTGTGTTGGTCTTTAGGGTTCACAAGAAGGACAGTTGTAGCATTTTTAGACTTGACTGGACTGATATAGCTTTCATCACAAATATTTTTATGGCTTTATCACAAGGGACATAGAACAAACGAACAAAATCTTAACTCTTGCCCTGGAATTGGGCTTTCCTTATTCTCTTTCATTTAAGCAAGTATTTGAAACTCTAAGTAACTTGCAACTTAGACATCCTTTTTTACGAAGTCAAACAGGATGAAGAGTATGAGGCACTGGAGCTGCTAGGTGCTTATACAGGAAGCCCTAGTTCATCTTTATTGCTATTTTTCAGTGATAACATTTTCATTTTCTATTTATAATGCATATAAATTCAACTCCCATTTTTTATTTAGTTTAGGTAAGATAATATGCAAATATGAACAACGTACGATAAGAGGAATCTTGCAATATCATTCAATGTCTTAATTTCCCTTTTTTGAGATTAAAATATAATTACATCTTTTCTCCTCTCCTTTATCTCCTTCCAGACCTGTCCATATACCCCTCATTGCTCTCTTCCAAATTCATGACCTCTCTTTTCACTAATTGTTATCATATGCACATATGTATATGTCCATACAAGTATATCCCTAAATATAGTCTAATCAGTCTGTAAATGTTGCTTATACATATATTTTCAGAGCTGACAATTCAGTATTGGATAACCAATTACTCTTCCTTAGGGAAGACCATTTCATCATGATGACAAGAAATAAAATGAACAGATACTGACTAACAAGCTTCTTGGAATGGTTTCTCAAAGTCTGTTTCTTTCTTGCTCCTCACTAAAGGTGTCAGTTCTAAAAGTCTTGTGCTTCAAACTTATTCTTCTACTAAAAGTCATAGAGTGTGTATTATATAGTTATGAACACTGAAGCAAACATCATAAGGAGTTTATCATCAGGGTCTCAACGATGGCAGAGAAGCTTACAAACACTGAAATGGAAGCTCTTTCAGTGATTCATTGATGGAGGAGAGAGAGTGAGAGAGACTGAGAGACAGACAGAGACAGGGGGGAGGGGGATGAGTCTAGTCCTTGACCTATACTCATGTTCATACAGGCATAAGTTCTATGAAGGATTTGTCTAGACTGTCAGGATTTCTCTAGCTCCTACATGGTAACAATCAGACCCATATATTCCACTCAGTGACGCTCTTATTCAAAACAAGCAATCGCCATTCCCCTAAAACCTCAAATCATACTCTAGGTGTATAAAACTCCTTATAGGTGCACAGTGCATATACAAACATTCCGTCTACAAGGCTGAGGAATTCTAGAAATCTTCCTTTGTAAGCCAAGCCATCCTGGAACTTGGTATGTAACTCAGAAAGGTCTTGAACTCATGATAATCCTCCTACCTCAGCCTCCCAAGTGCTTGGACCAGAGGTGTGAGCTACTGTGACCTGTTTTTATATAGCAGTCTGTCATCATATGACTTTCCTTTTGTGTTAACAATGCATCATTACAATCCCCTAAAGAATTAGGTTAAAATATAGTCTAGAAGCAAGTAGGGGCTTTGAAATATGATTCTAGCTAAAAGGAGAAGAAAACAGTAAATTACCAGAAAATTCCATTAGAATTTATCATGGTAAATTCTACTCCTCACCTTTACCTCAGCCTCTCATTTGTAAAGCTATCGATCTTCTGAGTGGTTTGTTTTAAAGCATGCTCCTGAAGGTTAAATGAGTCTTAACAAGCAAATTTCTCCCTTTTAAGATGACAAACTATATATCCACTCCTTGATGAGGGAGTTAAAGGAGAAGGTGCCAAAATTCAGTTCTATTACTATCTGGTGTGTATTGACCCTAGCCAAGTCTCTGTTTCTTCCCAATTCGATTGAATGCTAATTTAGCTTTTAATTGTGTTTAATTCCTGCTTTTTCACTTGCCCTAATATCTTAATTGCTAGACAGTCATAGACTTCTGTGTAACAGAGGTGCTTTGAATTGAGGAGCAAGAAAGGAAAAGGGCCTTGGCATATGAGTTAATGCTATTGCTAGTCTTCTCCAACTTTCATTAGCCAGGGACTTCTGATCAATAGGCTTAAAGCATGTTGCTGGTGACCTAGAGCAGAACTGAAAGTTAGAGGTTCTTTTACCATATGCGACTCAAGATCAACAGTGCACCTGTTGGGGTGTTCCATTCCTCAGCAGTTTCAGGAAGCACGGACAATTTATAGAGTTGTGACTTGATTTTTGCTCATGGTTTTGTCACTCTGTTGCTACTGATTTCTTTTTTTTTTAATTGGATATTTTCTTCATTTACATTTCAAATGTTGCCCACTTTCCCGGTTCTCCCCGAAACTCCATATTCCATTCCCCTTCCCCTGCTTCTATGAGGGTGTTCCACCCTCCCACCCACCCACTCCCACCTCCCCACCCTCAAATTCTCCTACACTGGGGCATCGAGCCTTCAGAGGACCAAGGGCCTCTCCTCCCATTGATGTCCGATAAGGCCATCCTCTGCTACATATGCAGCTGGAGCCTTGGGTCCCTCCATGTGTACTCCTTGGTTGGTGGAGGCATCCAGTTTGTGTCTGAACACCAAGGGATAGGTTTGTTTGTTTGTTTGTTTGTTTGGGCTGGTTGGTTGATTGGTTTTGTTTGCTTATTTGTTTTACATGCATGGTTGACTTGTGTAAAGAAATAATCTTTATTTAATACTGCTTTCTCTCAACTGTGTATTTTATGATTTTTATCTGGCAAAAGATACAAAATGTTGCTGCTGGTTTTAGTTTGTGTTAATAACATACAGCAAGGATAACACTTGATTTTAAAACGTATTGCTCAAAACAAGATGAACAACAATAGTTAAGCATGACTAAACTAGGTCTTTGTGGGGATGTATAATACTATATACCAAAATTTGAATCCTTAAAAGAGAAAGTGGATAGGGCACCTATACAGAATGGGTCTATCCCTTTGTCCCATTAATTAACTTAATAGTATACTAGGGGGAAGTGTCATTGAACTTTCTGTTCCAGGCCAAGCACTAAGGCAACTCAAAATACACATCTTCAATGTGACAGTCGGCTCAAATGGCTTATAGATTCAGACCCAAAAAGGTCAACTCATTTTCCCACCAAACTTAATTTCCCACAATCAAATTAGTCTACACACTCCTGGACATTTGCTCTCTAGGCATCAGCAGCACCAAGAAACATATTACCTGAGTCATAAACCTGAGTCTGGTTTACACAAGCTATGAAGACATTTACAGCAGGTGTTTTCTAACGGACTCAAATGTATAGGCGTCCCGCTGAACAGGTAGCCCTATACATATATTATTCCTGATGCACATTCTCAAAGAAAATAGACCAAGAACTGACTGCTGTCCATTTTTTTGTACTCCTCCAAAAGCTTTCTGCAGCCCTCAGAATAAAGCTAACTATGTCCCCTGGGATAAGCTCACCATGATTGGAATGATGCCAAAGCAATCGTTTACCTTGTTCCTTATCAGCTAGAGTCAGATACCAAAACTTGCTACAGTCCTGATGCAAAGCAAACAAATAAAAATCACTCTTTGTTTCCCTAGAAGCTGGCATCTGTAGTTCCCTCTGCCAGGAACACGTTTCCTAGGATTCTCTGGTTTATATTCCTGTTTTATCTTGGAGTATTCAAGACTTGTTTCTCAAAATGCTTCCGCTCAATCATTCCTCCACTCCATAGCTTTCCTTCTTGGTATATTTTGTTTATTTATCCATCAGGAAAAATATATGGCTGTCAAATTCGTAGGAGTCCAGTGTATGCTACAGGGCTGGTGTGTATTTTCTTTATCCTTGAAAAAAAGGTCACCACAACAAGAACTATTGATTATATGTGTTTTTTTCTATAGTACCCTTCACAAAAGACCCATGTGCTTAGCCCAATAACTTCATATTTCTGAATGATTAATGAGATGTACTAGATCAATGATTCTATTTAAATGCTCAGATCATCTTAGCAGGAATTTGGAGTAAACTTCATTTTCATCACAATGTTAAAAACTATGAGATCTGGGAAGTGATTTTTTTTCTATTTTTTTTAATTGAAAACAGAATAGTTTACTTGAAATTGAAAACAGAACTTATTTAATTTGAAATTAAAAATAAAAATATTCTTTTCATGTGATGGATTCTGATCATGGTTCCTCGCCTACAATTCCTCTCAGATCTTCCTCACCTCACCCACCCAAATACATAGCCTTTCCTGCTCTCTCTTATTACAAAGCAAGTATGTATCTAAAATAAGCAAATGAACAAACCAGACTAGAACAAAACAAAAGAAAAAGGTCAAAGGAAAACCACAACGAACACATAGAGATGTATAGACACATACATTGACACACTGAGAAATCACATAAAAGCACAGAATTGAAAAAAATGCTTTGGCCCTTCTTAGAAGGAGTAACAAAATACTCATGGGAGCAAATATGGAGACAAAGCATGTGACAGAAACTGAAGGAGGAGCTGTCTGGAGGCTGCTCCACCTGGGTATCCATCCCTTGTGCAGTCACCAAAGGTAGATGCTGATGTGGATGCCAGGAAATGCATGCTGACAGGAGCCTGATATAGCTGTCTCCTTAGAGATCTTCCAGAGTCTGAAATATACAGAGAAGGATGCTCACAGCTAACCATTGAACTAATCATGGGGTTCCCAATGGAGGAGTGAGAGAGAAGACTGAAAGAGCCAAAAGGGTTTGCGGCCCCATGAGGAGAGCAACAATGCCAACCAACTAGAACTCCCAGGGTCTAAACCACAGGCTTAGGAGCACATAGGGAGTGTGAGTGTGAGTGGGGACACATCCTCATAGAAGCAGGATGAGGGACAGATGGGATAGGGGGTTGCTGGGTTGGGGGGAAATGGAAAAGGGGAGCTACATCTGAAATGTAAATAAAATATCCAATTAAAAAAAAGGACAAAATTGCAGGGAAACTTCTCTTGATAAACAGAGACAACAAAAGTCCTCAAGAAAACACAAACATGACAATCTTGGTGGCACATTAAGAGTCACATACAATAGTGCTGGAGAGATGGAGATGGATGGCTCAGTGTTAAGACCGCTGGCTGCTCTCGGGGGCCTGGGCTTGATTCCCAGTGCCCACACAGGAGCTAAAAATACAAAACCAAATAAAACAAACAAAAAAAACAAAACAAAAAACATATCATAATATATAAGCAAAAGAACTATAAGGTTTTAAAAAAAAAGCCTTTTATGAGATAAAAATCCTCCAAAACCAGCACTGAGTCCAGTATGTGTTAAACATCCACTGCTAGGCATGGATTCTGTCCTTAAGAGATGTTTGTATACCTAGTAAGAGTACTACTCAGCAATTAAAAACAATGACTTCATGACATTTGTAGGCAAATGGATGAAACTAGAAAATATCATCCTGAGTGAGGTAACCCAGTCACAAAGAACACATGATATGTACTCACTGATAAGTGGATATTAGAACAAAAGCTCAGAATACCCACAATACAACTCATAGACCATATGAAGCCATAGGAAGGCCAAAGTGTGGAGGCTTCAGTTCTTCTTAGAAAGGGGAAGAAAATACTCATGGGAAGTAGAGGGTGGGAGGGACTTGGGAGAAAGAAGAGACAGGGAGGGGAAAAAGGGAGGCAGGATCAGGTGTGGGAGGAGATAGGGTGATATACAGAGGGTCAGAAAATTGAACAGAGGTATGTAGCAATGGTGGTTGGGGAACTGGGGTAGCCAACAGAAAGTCCCAGATACCAGGAAAGCAAGAAGCTACCAGGACCCAGTGAGGATGACATTAGCGGAAATATCTAACAAAGGGGAGGGTGAACTTGAAGAGACCATATCCAGTGGTTAGGCAAGGCCCTCGGTTGGGGGAATGAGGCCGCCCACTCATTTCCCAAATTTTAACCCAGAATTGCTCCTGTCTGAAGGAAATACAGAGACAAAGAGTGGAGCAGAGACTGAAGGAAAGGCCATCCAGAGACTGTCTCACCTAGGGATTCATCCCATATGTAGACACAAAACCCAGAGACTATTGTGGATCCCAAGAAGTGATTGCTGATAGGAGCCAGACATAGCAGTCTCCTGAGAGGCTCTGCCAGAGACTGACAAATACAGAGGCAGATGCTTGCAACAAACCATTGGACTGAGCACTGGGACCCCAATGGAGGAGTTAGGGCAAGGACTGGTGTTGTAGTAATTATTTAAAATCTGGCCACTGGTCAAACTGACTATCTAAGCTGTGGTAGCTCTGCCTAGCTCAGCCACCATGTTTCTCGGCCAGAGGTCACGTGTGCACTGCAGCTAGAAACTGCTAGCCAGAAACACCAGCCCTGCCACCCATGAGACATAAACGTGGGAGATGGCTCTGCCAGACTTCCACGCTGTCTCTGCAAGGCTGGGCATTGCCCAGACCATCCCGCCATCCACGTGGGCCCAGTAGGAAAATGAGACTCTAATGCATAAATATTAATCAAAGGCTTTATATATTTAGTAATGCTCAATAACAATATGCCCATACAATTAGAGTTATTTCCCAATTAGCTAACCTAAATATAAGTTGTTACCCACAACTGCTCTCCATACCTGTGTGGTTCTCCATCCTCCTACATCTCTGCTCTCCCTAGCTCCTCCTCTTCCTTTTCCTCTTCCTCTCCTTACTCCTCCCACCTTAGTACCTCCTACAGACTGGAGGTACTGAAGGTGTTTGCTACTCCATAGGAAGAACAATAATATCAACCAATCAGACTCCCCAGAGTTCCCAGAGTTCCCAAGAACTAAACCACCAAACAAAGAGAACCCATGGCTCTAGCTGCATATGTAGCATAGGATGGCCTTATCTGGCATCAATGGGAGGGAAGGCCTTTGGTCTTATGAAGGCTCGGATGTCCCATTGTAGGAGAATGCTAATGCAGAGAGGTGGGAGTGGGTGTGTGTATGGGTGAACATCCTCATAGAAGCAGAGGGAGGATGGGATAGAGGATTTGTGGAGGGAAAACCAGGAAAGGGGGCATCAATTGAAATTTAAATAAATAAAATATCTAATAAAAAGTCAAACCAAAAAGAAAAAGAAAAAGAAAAAGAAAAAGAATCTATAGGACAAAACAAATTTTTTCTTTGTGAATGGTTATCAGAGATGGCTTCTGGGTTTAGGATGGAGGCTGGTATCCACTTCTCCTCTTAGCACCAGGAACCATCTGGTGATGATCTATGCAAGCTCCATACATGCTGACACAGTCCAAGTGAACTCATATGTGTATCAGTCTTACTATGTTTAGCAGACCTTGTTTCCTTGGTGACTTCCATCTCCACTGGCTCTTACAATGTTTCTGTCTCATCTTCACAAAGGTCCCTGATCACTGAGGGTAAAGAGCTTTTTATTCAAGTATCAGTCACCTGAGATCAATCCTCAAACACAAGTTTTTAAAATATCCACTACACAATAGCATTAGTTTGTATTCCCAGTGCTGGGGAGAAAGAGGCAGATAGAATTCAGCCTAGCTTAATTGGTAAACTTCAGGCCAATGAGAGATCCTGTTTCAAAAAACAGAAGTGGAAGACATCTAAGGAGTCATAAGATTGACCTCTGAACTCTATGAGTGTGTCTCTGTGTGTGTGCTTATGCGCATTCATGTACACACACACACACACACACAGACACACACACCTATGGGGGACATTGACCTTTTTACATTATTTTTCTGAAAAAGAAAAAAAAAAGAAATCAAAGCATGCTTCTCAGCACTTGAGTTTTTCTCCTCATTTTTGAGATGGGAAGTATGATAAATCTCTCCTTTAAACACCAAGTCTTTCCAATTTAAAACCCCGAACTCGGGATGTCAACAGGCATGCTGTTCTTTACGGTCTTTACAGTGCAGTTTTTCTTCCTGCTGTGTATTTTGATTAATTGTTCAGCTGGCAACTAACCAGTTCCTGCTCCACTTTGCTTTGTTGAAATCTATTTTTCTCTTTGACACTTAGGTTTTTCTATCTTTCTAGTGTCATTTTTCCATCTATCATTTTCTCTTTCATTTTCCCCGAGAAATGAGTCACTCACAGAGATCCTTTACCCTCATCTTCCAGCAGATGTGGAGGGAAATGTGCAATACCTCAACCTGTTTGGAGAATTCATTTTTTTCCATTCCTACTTTGTGCTCTTGATTACAAGCTACACATTTAAACACAAAAACATTTTATTTCTCTGTAAAGCTGAATTTTATCAATTGTTTCAATTGTATAAATTAGTTGTTTAATTTTTTCTACAAAGACATATTCACATCTGTACTATGACTACTGCTATACTGTGATCATGAGAACTTAGAAAACAAATTAATAACCCCCTAATTGAACAGAATTCCAGAAAGGGCATGGATCTGCCAACTAAACGTATGCTCCTGTACATTCATATATACACACATGCACATACACACATATTTTGTCATATGCCTGCTGAAATATAAATATTTATGTACATGTGTAGGGGAATGTTTACAGGTGGTTAAGGCTGTACTATTTTCCATATTATTACTGCATATTTTCAACTATATCAAGGAAATGTAAAATGTAATGCCCCTAAATAACTAAAAGACACTATGCAATCTCTGGGCTCCCTCTTATAATCCAGTTGGAAAGAAGGAGGGAAAGAAGGTGGGAGGCATCACCCTCTCTAAAGCATCATTTGCTTATATCTTGTGCTTCAACTGCAGAACTCAAGAGGCCATGTATGTAAAGTATTGTTCCACTTCAGTATGAGACACAAATATCCTGATCCATTCAACATGTTGTGCAACCATCTTCCATGTGCGTAACCTTTCTTGGGAGATTAAAGTGGAATGATAATAATTACATGTTAATGCTACTGTAATGTAATTACATTGCAGATTACATATGTATGTGTGCAAATTTTTATTAACAGTTGAATAGAGAGAGAGAAAATTAATATGCTCATAGCAAGACAGCCAACATGAACTCATAGTGGAAGTAGAATAGTTTCCAGCAATAGTGAAGGATAACAGCAACAACTGCTGTATAGACAGATTTTATTGAGATGATACAGACTTTCTAGAAAGAGCAATGGTGGTTGCTAAGCATTTTGACTACACTGCAATGCCACTGGATCTTTCACATAAAAATCAATAAAGCACTAGCTGTCTTGAGTATTATACAGAAAATTTACCAAATATATAGTGAACTTGAAGCATTAAATATTTACCCATAAGGAGAGCACAAAAATGTAATTACCACTAATTTAGTCCAACAAAGTTTGTCCTGTTACTTACTTCTAAAAATGGCAAAGAATTATTATAGAAGCATCCATCTTTGGTTACTTTCCTGAACCCTAGGACACACAAAAGGCCAATTCGATCAGTAATCACAAATTGAATCTAAGTAGGATGCTGCTTCTTCCCAGAACATTAGCAGGCATCTCAGAAGACATTAGATAAGGTTAACAGTGAATGTGACTCATATGGATAAAAGTAGGTACAGAAAGTGAAAGTGGGCTTTCTGAGACAGTAACTCCTTGTTCCCAGAAGACTTCTCAAGGAAAAATGATAGGAAGGTACAGGGTGGATATATAAACAAGATTAACAGGAGAAAGTGAAGAATTAGAGGCCTTATAAAATATAAAAGCCAGCATCTCTTTAGCAGACTCTCTGCCTAAGGATCCTAACTATCTGTAGGGATAAAGCCCTTAAACCTCCCTTCCCCCCAGCACAGTCTTCTGTCTTGGCCACAAGTTCAATTCTTTGTCCAAAGGAGGGGATGAGCTAGATGATCCTCTAAATGATCACTGGCACCTTTGTTACAAAACCACTTCTCTCCCCAACAAGACCTACCTGAAAATCATCTTGTGGAATGCCTCATATCCCTGTGAAAACCACCAGCAGGAGAGAATAGGGATCTAAGCGCCCCAGAGGAACCAAGCAGATCTGGTCCTACCACAGAGGTTTTGAAAACAGAACTCTCACTGGGGACATAGCTCAGTAAGACAGACTAAAGGTACATGCATGTTTCATATATGTTATAAGACATTGGATACCCCTTAAATCATGACCAGGGTCTCATAAGATCAAGTAATGGAGTTATATGATAATAACTTAAAAATAGTTATCACAAAGACGCCTGAGTAGCCATGTCTAGATTTTGTAAGAAACTCCTGAACACAACATAAAATATTCAGCCTATCTAGAAAATTGGTGAAATGCATGAAAAAAAAAAACATTTCCAGAATGATCTGCAGACTAGAAACACACTCATCAGAAGATTGTTGGCTTATAGCCAGCCATGGAATGGCTAAATAAAGCATAAAAATTAAACAGAAACTAGACCACAGAGGTATTGCTGATAAAGATTTAAGTATCAGAGATGTTTCAGGATAGAGTTTCTTCTAAAATTCAATAGACAATTCCTATAGACCCAAAGAAATGCAACTGATACTTAAATAAAAGCCCATAACTATCAGCTTCATTTGGAATAGCAATCATTGGGAACTAACTCAATTTTCATTCAGTAGGTGAATCGTTAAGATTGTGGTACCTCCATGCCATGGAATACTACTTAAGAATGTAAAAGGATAATCCCAAACTCATTATACTTAGCAGATAAAGCTAGCCTTAAACAATAGCATTTGTTTTATTATATCTCTATAACAGTTTTGAAGTGGCAATATTTTAAGGATGCATATTCTAGAAGTATAAGAACATAAGTTTGATTATAAAAGTATAAGGCACATCGTCTTTGCTATGGGACTTTAGTAGTAGTGTCATATATGTGTTGGTGTAGCATTAAGGTGTGAAAATAATAGACACTTTCTCTTGGAATAATTTATCCAAGAATAAGCTAAAACTAGAATCTGCACCTTTGTTCTCTATTTCTTCCATCTGTCTTCAGTTGGTAGTTACTGTCCTATCTTCTGTTTTTCTGCTGTGTATGATCATCTGTGTTGTACTTGTCTGTTCTGTCCCTATTCCCTGTAAATGCTGTAATATGTTGTGCCTATGTATAATGTGTGCCCTTGTCTTGTGAGTGTGCCTGCTACAGGGCTTCACTTTATATTTATTGAACAGCCAAGAAAGCATGATATAGGAATTCTTCTTCACAGATGTTTTCATGGGGTTTTCAACAAGCTAACTCCAGACCCAGAATAACATTCAAAACCACAAATTTATCAGCTTGGTTCCTCATGTTGTTTCTAACATTTATGGAGTATTTGTTTTGTTCTTTCCAACATATTGGCTACTTTCAGCAAATTATTTCCATAATACACACACGTATATTATCTGAGCCAAGATATTTAGGAGTAGAAAATTTCAGATTAAGGCTACGAATTTAGCTTGGGCTGTAAATGCTGATGATGTGGTAAGGACAAAGCATAGATAGACATTATGTTGTTCTTTTAAAGTCTGATTAAACTTAAAGAGGCCAAGCACACAGTAGGACAGCAGATTATGTACACAGTTATAACTGATGTCAAAGCATATTATTAACTGGAGTGCAAGGTCTGGTAGAAGTTCATTCTCTTTAAAAGCAAGTGGTATTTTCAGAAAGGAATTTTAGAATATAAAATACCATGTGCTCTCTGCCCCTTCACGTGCTATCTTTGTCGTAACATTTTGCCTTATTTCTTGATTTTTATGCTATTCATTTTATAAGCTAAAGAATCTATTTTAGCCATTTATGTTAACAAATATTTTATATGTGCCCAGTGGATATGAATTAAATTACACCAACCACTCATAGTTGAGTCAGCTTTAAAAGAGCTGGTAAGTTTTGTCCATTTATGTGAGTGCTGTTATTCTTACTTTATTGTAAATCGCTGTAAATTATGTGCATTTATTCTGTATTTGTGATAACTACCTGGCTTGTACTTGAATTAAAATTTAAAAATTAGACTACATTTGAGAAAACATATTTTTTTAAAAAAGAGGCATTTTCAGTGGAACCAGAAAGCTACACATGTAATAAAATTATTCATATTCAGAGATGGACAGAGACACACACAGATACATACAAGCACATGTACACATGAACACACACATACACACATGAGACTGATGGAAGCTGAGTTAAATGAATTATAGTAAAGTCAATATCACAACTGTGATATTATAATATAAATTAACAAATTATAGCAACTGAAGCACACTGGAAAAGATGTGGATAGGAACTATGTAGTTTTTTCTCCTTAACAATTACATGTAAATTTATTTGAAAATTTCAAATAAAAACAAATATAGAGAACTACATAAATAGAATGCTCATTTATTTGCATTTTTTTCTCTAAGATCTATGAGTTCAATTCATTTGCCTATTCGCTGTTTGGGGGAACAGAAGGAATCAATATTTAATTAGGACAGCAAAGTGGGACAGGGAGATGAAGACTAGCTGGGGAGTACACTGGAGGGTGAATATGAACAGAAAACAGTGAGATCTGTGTGTGAAGATGCATATGGTTTTGTGCTAATTTATAAGATAAAATAAGCATAGCAAGAAAAAAGAATGCTGTTCAGACAGCTTCAAATGCGATATCAGAATTTAAAGAAAAAAATTGCTGGTGAGGGCGGTCTATACCCATAACTCCAGCATTCTGAAGGCTGAAGTGGAGGAATCCTGAGTTGTAGGCCAGGATGGACTACATTTCACATACAAGCATAACTTGGATGCCATACTCTGCTAAATTGTAATGTTCTGCCTCAAAGCAATTAATTAGTTAGGGCTGGAGAGATGGCATAGCAATTAGGAGTACCGGGTGCTCACCTGGCTTGGATTGCCAGGACTCATTTGAGGGCTCACAATCTTCTGCACACTGATCTTGGGGGCTCCAATGCTCTCTCTGGTCTCCATGGATGCCAGGTGTATATAGTACACGGGATCAAGCAAATCCTGTGTAGTTAGGCCAACTAAGCTTGTTTATAGACGTGAAAACATGTGGCTTGTTATCTTACATGAAGAATAGCCTCCAGTTATTCCAAGAAGCTGTATCTCCTTACACAAGCAGGGCCGCACAGGTTAAAGGTGTTTTTGTTTTATACATCTTAAGCACACTGATGTGAACTACAAACATAACTTTATCGATCACATTACATGCAGGAAAAGCACCCATCCATGTAAAAGAAAAATAACCAAATTTACAAAACGATAAATAGTCAGGTTGAAACGAAATGTTAAAACAATTAACGTAATAATCCAAATATGCTAATACATGAAGGGCAGAAAAAGGTAGACAGCAAAACAATTGGAGGAAACTGGACAAGATACACTTCCAGAAATAAAGACTGAGTTTTGGGGACTAGAAATTATAATATGAACACTCACAACAATGAATACAAATGCCTCCGAGTTAGGCTCACCCTTCTGAGTTTTCTGAAAGATGGGTTTCTAAAAAAAAAGAAAAAGAAAAAGAAAACCTCAGGTCACACAGGAAGGACTGGGTTTCGAATGGCATCATGATTTTTCATCTAGAAGCTCAAAGCAAGTAAGCCATACCTCTAGCACTCAGGTAGGAATTACCCGGCCTGCATATGGTTCCACATCTGGGAGAGTAAGGGAGAACAGAGGCCTCTTTCTCCACACCAGGTCTCAAACAGTTTACCCTGCCGAGCATGCTTCCCCTCAAAGCACGGAAGTGGGGGAAAATGGCACAAAGACAGGAATCAAGCCATTTCTTTACTTCCTGTCCACAACAGTGAGACGTTTACTCCTAGGTCTACGCGTGGGTCCCCTTCACTGGGAAATAGAGATAAGCAGGAACAAATGACCCCAGAGAACTGAATGAATACCACAGTACCAGGCTGTTGGGAGGATGTGTCAAGCAAACAGCAGGGAGAAGAGAGGGAGGGAACATGAGAGAAAGGAAGAATGCACATGCTTAGACTTTGAGGTAGAATGAGTGTCAGGAGAGAAGGTCAAAACTTCTTTAATATTAAAAGACATCTGTAACTAAAAATATGAACATTGCAGCATAAGTGCATTTTCATATCTTGTGTTATGCTATATTGATGAGCAGTGTTTTTGTTTTATTTGCTGTTTTGTTATTGAAAATTCATATGCAAAACAACGAGTTGCTACGACGAATTTCTGTACCATCTCGTATGGAGGTAAATACTGGGGTAGGAAGGTCTCTGAGGAGCGTTAATGGGAAGGGGCAGAGTGATGACTCTTCGTACATACAATTTACTGCTGCCCTGAGAGTTAGCTATTGTATCTATTCACCGCGTAATTGTGTAAAAATAATGCAAGTAATTTTAGAGATTTACAACGTATAAAAAATAAAATTATTTCTATGCACCTGCCCATGGAGGGTGCCAAGGCTTGAATTCTGTTGTATTTTTTTAATATTTGGTAGTTCATTAAAATAAACAAAATTTGAATTGGGGAATTTAAAAATCTCCCCTTCGAGAATAATCTTCAAGCACTCTTTTGAAAACACTAACATTGGTGTTGACATTCTGACACTGGGGAAATCTTGGCATGGACTGAACTGAGTTGCTTGGACAAGAATCACCCACAGCTGTCCGTGCATGGATAGATCCAAATTTGACCGTCAAATAGAAGAACAGAGGGCCCTCTAATTGAGAATGATAATCAGCAGCCTACCGCAGGCCACGTTTGTGGAAGTTAATTTGGTTTGATTAAGCCTCCAAACCATCCATATTAAGCTGGAAGCGATATTCTATGCGCCTGCTGAATCTCTCTAATAGGTTGAATTATGACTTAGGATTTTTAGGATCTTTAAACTTGAAAATAGAACTATATATTCCTAACAATTACATTTACTTTTTATCTTTAATGTATTCTGATTTAAATACAAAATGAATATAACCTAACACACACACACAGTTACAGTTATGATGTCTAATAATTTTTCCATTAAAAGAATTTTGTCATGGTTTTAACCATCATATAAAGAATCATCTGCTAGCCTTTGGTGTATGGTGGAGATTCGTAAGGCCTCCATACTTGATGCTCCTGTCAGTGACTCCACCAGTGAAGGAAAGTTAAACACTGTTAGAATAGTTCAGATATTTCTATTTAGGGAAAATTTCACTAAGGACTTTGGAAGTGTTTCTAAGCATCTCTCATACCGTTAAGTGCAAAATGTTGTTTGAAAAAAAATGCAATCTCAAGAAAATACTGAAGAATTAGCTTGCCAATATTTTTCCATTTGTTAGTTTTGTGTTTGATTGATGCCCGAAGCTATTGTATAAATTTCCATAATTTATGCAAACAATGAAAAGCAAATCACATTTCAAAACCAATCCTGTTAATGACACAATAAATTTCCTTAAATATTGGGGGCTTGATTTCATTGGTTTCTTTTATAACCAGAGATATAAACGATCAGTTAAAGATAAGTGCATACATGTAGGTTAACATTTTTACAGAAGCTATATCCTCTGATAATATTATAAGCACTTAGTTTGGGAGAACTCAATCAGGACTCACAAAGGGTCAAGGAAGTAGATAAGAACACTCGCTGATGAGCTGCCCCACCCTGTAGAAATATGGTGTTTCAGTTGTACCTTGAAAGTTCTTACCAAGAACAACACTAATTTAGTTTTTACAAATGTAACATTGCATTATCTCTATCACTTTGTCTCATGTCATATTTTGATCAAATTTAAAATGCACTGTATTGACGATTACAAGTTTCATTTTGTATATATTGTATACTGCGGCTATGGGGAGCTTTGCAGAGATATGTAATGTGTAAGAGACCCATAATGCTAATATTCTATACCATCACTCTTGTAGCTATTTATACTGTCTATGGTCTAAATATTTCCATGATGTAAATATAAAGCATGTGATGGCTATTCCTGGTTGTCAGCTTGACTACATCTGGAATAAACTACAATACAGAAATGGAGAGCACATCTGTGATCCAGATCTTGTGGCATAGCAGTCATGAAACCTTAGGCCCAGGCAAGGTAGTACATGCCTTTAATCCTAGGAGACAAAGGAAAGCAGATTTATGAGTTCAAGGCCAACCTAGGACAGAGTAAATTTCAAATCTGGGCCATATCTACTGCTGGAGGCCTCCATAAGGACAGTGGAAAAAGGAAATGTTCAGTCTTCTTCATCTGCTCACACTTACTTGTTACCACATCTGTTGGAACCTACTTCTTCAGGATTCCACTTCATACAGAAGACCAGCTGAAATACCTAACCTTGTGGGACTGAGCAACTACTAGATCCTTGGACTTGCCATTCAGAGCTCACCATTGTTAGAATAGTTGCACTGCAGCCTTTATAGCATTCCAATAAATTCCTTTAATCTATAGAGACATCCCATAAGCTCTGTGACTCTAGAGAACCGTGATTAATACATAATGGTACCACAGAATTGTGGAAAGAGGCATCCACTATGGCTCATTGCTGTTATAGGTCACAGACACCAATGTCTCAGGTACTTTGTCATGCACTGAAAATGCTGAGTGATTGATCAGCATACCTTTTTTAGTGTTCACTGTTTTCCTTCTAGAAAAAAATAGAATTACTAGTTGAAAATGATCATATTTATAATCACACCTGTCTTTCTTCTTGGTTGTGAGAAACAATAACCAGGTGCCAGTTCAAAACTCAGCAAAGCCCCTAAATATAACTCATAAGAGTTGCTCTCCAGTCCATAGCCTCTGCTGTGTCCATTATACCTGAGAGCATGAGTCAGGGGAGGAGGTTTGTGGACTCCCCGTTTACTAAAATACTCACACCAAGTTTAGTCCATCTGCTTGCTATTTCATCTTGCTCATTGTGAGACTAGACCTTGATTCTCTCACCGAAAAGATATAGTAGACTTTACCTATCAATCTCTTGTTTGAGTACCCCTACAACTCTTTCCTGTTACTGAGAAATAAGTATAAACAGCTTCTGAAAAAAAAACTTCACATGATCAGCACTTCCAACATCATCTCTTCATCTCTAACTTAATTTTTCAACTTCCAGAGTGTACTAAGGTCATACTTCCTGCCTGCCTCCTCCTCTGTCTTAAAATTTTACCTGTTTTTGTTGCCAAGTATTTTCACACTTTTAGATAATTATTCAATAAAATGCCTTGTATACTCAGACAGAACTTGCCTTTCTTGTTTCTAAACTGATACCTTCTATTCTTTTCTATTTCACCTATTTTTTTATTTAATTATTTAATATCCCTGGCATCTGTTAATTCAAGAATCAGCATACCTTCCTATTTAATGGATAAGATAGTATATATATTTAGGCTTTGTGAGTTGCATGGCCTTTTTAATCTTTTTATCAAAGATTACCATTAGGAAGAAAGCAGCCATAGGCAGAAAGTAGATGTGTGGGAAACCTAGAGTAGTCTATAGGCCATGGCCCATCTATCCCTTCCTTAGATGACATACTCAAGAAAGTCACTGAGCATACTCTGAAACATGGCTGTTGTAATCAAATCCCATTACTAATATTTATCTTGTAAGCAGTGTCCAAGATGTACTTCTTGGACAGATGAATTCACTTGTCCAAAACTGAATAAAATTTTGTACAAATATGAATGCATTGTAAGGATATTTCTGAATTATAATTTAGGAAACAACAATAAATGAGCAGTTATGTGACCAAGGAGATTACTCTTAAAGGACCAAGTTTGCTATTGCCATGCCTGCTAGTCCCAGACAAGATGAAAGCACAAGATGAAAGGTTTAAATGATTAGTGCATTTACCCTTATGGTCCTTTAATCAGAAAAAAAAATGTTTAAAGGAAGATGGGAAGTAAGGAGAGAAACCATCCTTAAATATTCTTTTTTACCTTTTAGAAAAACTGGCAGGAGGAACTCAGGAGATCTTCATTTTTCTTAACTAATGGGCTAAGAACAGACCAAGTAATTGGGAAGAAAGGAAAAGAAGAAAATGCATAGCTAAGAATCATAAGGAGGTTCACTTTCATGACACCTGAGGACATCAGGAGCTGCCAATTAAGAACTTAAGTTACACTTGTAGAGGTTTTTTAAATAGAAAAAAAATGATCTTTGAAACTTCCACTCAAAGTGATAAATTGAATATATACACTTAGTATGTCACTTTCTTCTTAAATGAGACCTTGTGAAAACAAATATAGCTGAGCTGGAAGGCAAAGGAGGAAATGCCCATGTGTCGAATACCAAAGGAAAATCTGCAGAGTAGAAGCCATACACCTGGAAAAAGAGGGACCAGATTCATGCTGAAGGAACTAAGATACTAGCTGACCGTGGAAAGCAATGGAAGGTTCTGTCAGTAGTCAAAGGAAGAAGCATCTGGCTTACTGAACAGAGCTTCTGGTTAGAAAAAAAGCTGGAGCTTAGGAAAATGTATTCTTTGAATTTTACTTTTTAGCATCCTCTAGAGACATATACTATAAACGTACACACTCACACACACACACAAAAACATTTAATTGAAATTGGTATCCCCATTCAGTTATAGAACTCTCAAACTTAGACTCAAGCTTAAATATTGATATAGATATGATGAAAATTATAGGGCCATGTGAAAGGAAGAGAAGCAAAGCTTCCAGGTATATTTGTGGGAGAGCAAGACTTCAAAAAACTACAACACAGAGGCGATGATCCAGTGAACTCAGAAATTTGCAATCAGGACTGAGACCATAGAACAATTTGAAATAAAAAAAATAAGAAGAAGAATAAATAAGATAATAAAATCTTGAATCCATAAAAAGAGCATTTTCTAAACAAAAGCCACATACTAGGAATAATCAAGAGAAGCACAATCATTGAAATAAAACAACCAAGTTTACAGGAAAATAGATTGACTTAGTTAGGTTTCTATTGCTGTGAAGAGACATCATGATCATGGAAATTCTTATTAAGAAAACAATGTAATCGGGGCTGGCTTACAATTTAAAAGTTTAGTTCATTGTTACCATGGTAGGAATCATGGCGGCATGCAAGCAGACATGGTGCTGGAGAGGTAGCTGAGAGTTATACATCAGGATGGGCAAGCAGCAGGAAGAGAGAGTGATACTTGGCCTGGCTTGAACATTTGAAACCTCAAAGCCTACCTCCAGTGATACACTTACTCCAACAAGGCATACCTACTCCAAAAAGAAGGCCACACCTCCAGTAAGGCCACTCTCCCTAAATCTATGGGGACCATTTCTTATTCAAACCACCACTGAGAAGAATAAATAACTAGAATGGATTATAAAGTCAAGAGTTCCAAAGTATAACAACAACAACAGCAAAAATAAACAGTAAAAATAAAACTTACCACAAAGAAGGGAAAGGTCAGGGAGATGGCTCAGTGGATAAGACAACTTGCTATGCATGAGGAGCTGAATAAGTACCCCTAAAATCTATATTGTGAAGTGACAGGGGCAGCCCTGCTTATACACTGAAGGCCTAAAATCAGCCATAGGCCTAAAATCAGCAATAGGCCTGACATACTTGCCTGCTAACACAAAGTCTTGAGTCTTTGTGAAAAAAACACTGAAACAGATGCTAGAAGCTATTGTAAACAAGCAGCTTTGGTGGAAAATTGCCAGGCTAAATAGTCATAGACCTTGTAGATAGGTAATCTTGGTGGATAGTCCCAACTTAGATAAGGACAAGTGAAACATAGATGGAGTCCTACGATCCATAGAACATGAATCATAGTGATCTGTTCCCTGAACCTTCACCCAGCTGACACTCTGTTCTGGAAGATATCTGTGCTCCCCCTGATCACCTATGTTCCTGCATCATCCCCTTACTCACATCCTGCCATTTTTGTGTATATAACCCCCGTGTGAAAAAGTAAAATCGGCAATTTGATCAGACTATAGACAGTTCACCATTTTTTGTGTTCGCGTGTTTTCCCATCTTCTCTTTCAGATGACCTCCCCAGACCCCTGTTTAATGCCTGCTGGACAGGACAGTAAAGCTTAGCATGGGTTCTCATGCCTGTCTCTCCAGCATTTGTAGGGCAGAGACAGTAGATTCCTGGGAGCACCCTGACCAGCCAGTCTAACTGAAGCCACAAATTTCCAGCTGCTAGGAAATCAACTCAAGGCAATAAGTAGAGAGCGGCAGAGACAAACATTCAACATCTCCATCTGCCTTCTGCATTCCTACACATAGATACACAGTCTCAAGAACCAAAGACACACACAAAATGTACATATAGATATCATGCACATTTAGAGAAGGAAAAATCCACAGAAAACTGGTGAGACATACTTAGATAGCAAGGTGGATATTTTCTGTAATTTAATTTTTCTTTCTTCAGACTATAAGAATCTTTTGACTTATTTTTGCCAAGTACTTTTATTTATTGTTTGTTTTTTAATTTACACACAAATTGATGAATTTCAATATCACATTTTCATACACTTTCCTGGACAGTCTACCTCTCTAGCTCCCTTACACTATCCCTCTGCTCCCTGTTTGTCCCCTTCTATCCCCAGTAGCTTCTATTCAACTCTCTAGTCACAAATATCCCATCACCTTCAAAATTCCTTCTGTATCTTTTCTTATGATTTCTGTCCCCCTCCCATGGTTGCTTTTCTTGTTTTGTTACCTATACCTACACTCATACATACCAATATACACAGGTAAATAAACTATGACCCACATATGAGAAAATATGCAACATCTTTCTTTATGAGCCTCAAATGCTTCATTTAATATAATAATTGATTTCTTTAATTTATGCAAATATTATCATTTTATTTTCTATGTGAATACAATTATGCTTTTAAGAAACAATAATTTGTTATCTGTTCATCTGTTGATGGACATCTAGGTGGTTCTATTGCTTTGGTACTATGAATAGTGAAACAATAGATAAAACACAAATAGAGAGTACTCAACAACCAGATGAATAGAAGAATTCCAACTAACTCTGAATGGAGAGTAAAGCAATGTAATACTAACAAAGTGCCTAGGAAACACATTCATCTCTCAAAACCCAACAAATGTGTATGAAAATAAATTGAAGTATCTCTGAAACAAGCATTCCAAACAATTGGTATGACTGTTAGAAGTGACCTCACCTTGAATGTCTGGGATAACTGCAAACGTACACAGAAATGATCGCTATGATACTGCTCAGGGAAGATGAAAATAGTGTCACAGACAGAGATTTGAAGTAAAGAGAAGTAACTGTAAATTAAAACATTGAACTCTACCAAATATTTGAAAATGATGTTAATTCCTTGCCATCTTCCCCCCAAAACAGAAAGATGGCTCTGACATCATTCTGAGAGACTAGTATCATCCTGAGACTCAAATCAGACAGAACATGCAAGGAAAGAAAAGAAATAAATATTATTTCTCATGGTCATAAATGATATTTCACAAGTGAAATGTAACCATGCACAAAGTAAGCATACCCAAGACTACCTAGGATTCATCCCAGATACTCAAGGCGGTTCAGCTTTAAGTATCAGTTATTTCAGTGTATACACCAATGAAACAAAGAAGAAGAAAAAAATCACACATGATCATTCCAATAAGTGTGGAAGAATTATGAACACAACCCAAGACTCATAATCTTTACAGTAAACCAGAAACTGAGAAACTTCTCAATTTGGTAAACAACTACTTGCTGGTGAGAAAACAAACCTTTCTCCCTCGCATCAGAAATAAGACAACCATACCCTACTCAACACTCCCATTATACACTATCTTATGACTCTAAGAAAGGGCTATTAACCATGAAAAGGAAATAAAGCAAGCATATATTGAGAAGAAAGATGGTTGTCAATGTATAAAAAAAGATAAATTCCAAAAATACTCCTAGAAATGACTAGTAATTACAGGGCTATACATACAAGGTCAACATATAAATATCAATTGGTTTCCTATACCCTGACAATGAACAATTAGGATTTGATATTAAAACCATTAACACAATTCATGTTCATATTAAAAAGAGGTATAAACTCACAAAATATGTATTAAGTATGCATAAGGAATATAACAATTCTGATAAAAGATATAAAATATTGAAATAAATAGACAATCTGTGTTCATAAATAGTAAAAGTTAGCATGTTAACATGTCAACCCTTCACACTACATTACAAATTATGATATGTTATTTCATTGAACCAAACAACCTGACTGTCAAGCTCAGGTGTTTAGAAAAAAAACACTTTAACATAATATTGGCCAGCAAGTTGGTTATAACATGGACACTACACCTCTTTAAAAGGCACAAAAGCTATAGTAAGAGAATATTGTGATCAATGACATAAGACAGAGATTCCAAAGGTGAGTCCACATCATCATACAGTTGATACTGAAACAAAAGAAGGACAAAATAATGAATTTAAAATAAATAGCACCACAGCATAAGATGATAGATACTCATGCTGCAAAGGAGAAAGAAAACCTCATACATTCATAACTCTTAACATTAATTCACATTTGCCAAAAATACTAGATTTCACAAAATATAAAACACAAAGCCATAAAAATCTATAGACAGTAACAAATCTGGGTAAAAATAGGTTTAGCAGTAACGTTTTATATAAGATACCAATGGAATTTTTTAATATGTAAGCCACATTAATAAATTCGGTAATAGTAAAATTAAAACCACCTAAATTGTGAAAGATATTACGGAGAGAGAAGTAAAATAGTCTAGCAGAACCACTTTAAATAATGTTTGTGGAAGGATTTCATAAAGAGTTATTTCACATAGAGCATTGTTATCCAAACTAAACAGAGCACTCCTACAACAGCAGCAAAGCAAACAAATGAATATACTGATAAGTATGTATCAGTGAGATGAACAGACACTTTTGAAAGAAGATATACAGATGGCAAACATGCCCACAAATTGTTACTCAGAATCATACTTCCATATTCAAATTAAAGCCATAAGGTGCCACACACATCTACTAAAATGACAAAAATCCAAAACACTGGAACTAACACATTCATTCAGTAACCATGTGGAGAAACAGCCCCCTCAGCTGTACTGACAATGAGAATTGGTATGCATCAACTTTAACTATGGCTTGGTAGTTTTTGGATTTGCTTTTTGTTACTTTTCCCAAAATATAAATTTACTATCAAATTGAGCAGTCATGCTCCTTGGCATGTACCCAAATGAACAAACTTAACCTTCATATGGAAACACGCACATAGATATTTATAGCAAGCCTAAACATAACCACTAACCTTTGAGAACAACCAAGATGGCTTTTGATAGTTAGACGACTGAACAAACTGTGGGTCACTCATATTGTTATATGTTATAGAATAAGGTGTTATAGAATAAGGCATGGGCTGGTCAGCTATAATAAGACACTGAAGAAACAAAAAGCATGTAGCTAAGTTAAAAAAATGCTCATGGTAAAAGACAATATTGGATTACTTGATTATATGTAATATGTCATTTTAAAAATGGCAAGACTAGAGACTATATATAAAAAAGGAAAGGGGTTATGGGGGCTGGATTACTTGGCAAAGCACCTGGTCTTTATCCCAGAATCCACATAAAACTGTTAGGCAGGGTGGCACATACCTATAATCACAATACTGAGGAGGCAGAGTCAAGGGAATTGTGGAAATTGCTAGCCAGCCAGCCTAGCCTAAGCAGGAAAGCTAGGATGATGACATCCTTTTGCAGAGGGAGTAGATAGTGCTCCTGAAGATGACACCTGAGGTAGACTTCTGGCTCCCACATATGCATAAGTAACCATATCCCCCACCTCTAAAACCCTACCCAATACACACACAGACAAGCACACACACACACACACACACCACAAAAAAGAAAGGGATGGGTCAAATGGTTTCAAGCAGCCAGAAAGAGAAGGAGAGGTGGTAGACAAGTTGAACATGGGAGAATTTTAGAGTTAAGTGCTTCTATAACAGTGTAATAGTGAATGCACAAAACACACATTTTTTTGAGGCCCATATGACTACTTATAGTTAACAAGAACCTTAGAAAGACTGTCACAGCATGACAATTGGATATCATTGCATACCGTGTATTTTCAAAGGGAGTTTTCACCACAAAAGGATGGTCAATGTGTGTTTGTGTATATAAATATGTTTTACCTTATTTATACATTATATTACATATGTCTGTAAACACATATATCATATATTACATTTAAAAATTGTTTATTAATTTACTTAAGACAGCCAACAAGTAATATTCTGAGTTTGCTTGTAAAATGAAAATGATGCTATCAGTTGCCTCTGGACCTAGCATAGGATTTAGCTTTTGGTTAAATCTGAGTTGACAGCACCAAGTAAATCTGCCAAAAGCAGCAGCAAGCAGTATAGCATCTGGGGGTGAGAATGGTGTGGCCATGACACTTAAAAGTCAACATCCCATGGTCACATAGTTGTGCATGAATTTAATACCAACACCCAGGAGGCAGAAACAGGCATATCTTTGAGAATTCGAAGCTAGCTAGGTCTACAAAACTAGTCCCAGGACAGCCAGGGATACAAAAACAAACTGTCTTGAAAAACAAAAATAAAACAAATAAAAACAAAAAAAGAAAGGTGAACTTTCTAAACTATGAAGAAAAACAAAACAGGAAAGCTTCTGTCTTTTCTGTAATAAGTGTTACATACATTGCTGACCACTTCAGGTTACAAAATCTGTAATGGGAACAAAGTGCAAAATCCAATAATTCTGGCTCGTGAGAATGTGCATATAATTTCTTCAAGTTCTTTGAAAATTAAAATAAACACAAACTTTACCTTTTTATGAATTAAGTTCTATGATGTCCCTGAGCAGCATGAAACACTTCATAAACTATACCTTCATTTCATATTTATAGACATACCACATACACACACACAACACACAACACACACACATATACACACACACACATTGATGGATGTTAATCTGTGAGTACTGAACAGGAGGGAGGAGAAAGGAGAATATAATAGACTCTAAACCAAGATATTGCAAGATATTGGGAGTGGCAGGCTCCAGTTTTACTCTCCTGAACTTGAGTGTTTCATTGAGAGCAGTATTTTCTCATTTCACATTATTCCTGTATCAATGAAATTATAGAAGTATACAGAGTAGCAGGAAATGATGGCGATGTTGTTTTCTCACTCTAAGGAGTATCTGTTTTTGTACTGAAAGTTATTTCACAAAGATAGGCCTAGAAATCACAGATGGTGATACTGTGGACAGAGTGGGATGGACAAGAGCTGCTGCATTTAAAGCCTTGCTCGCTCACAGCCTGTGCTCTCTAAGCTAGGCACTGTCCCTGAGCATCTTAACACATATGGCCCTTGGAGGAAGCCACTCTCAGGAAGGTTTTCTATGTTGATACAAAGTCCTTAAATCTGACCAAGAATCAGCACACCTGTTACACCAACCTAACATCCCTAGTGACACTAAGTCCTCTCCTGGGTTTAGTGTCCTCATGAAACTGGCACATTGATACAAAATGACAAGGTATAGGTTTTCTTTACTAATATATGACAAAGTCTCAACATTTGATAGAGTTTAATCGAAAGGTGAGTTGGATGATTAACAAATGAGAGATCATAGAGAATACATACATATATGTCTATACAAATGTGTACCTATGTATATAGTTTATGTATGTTTGTCTGAACTTTAGACAAATAATATATTATAATGGTATATCTAATACATAGAACATATTTTGACAGCAAAATAAGTTAATAATAAGTTGGAATAGTAACTTTTATTCACCTTATATAATTGTCATCTCTGAGGCTTACTGCTGAACAATATCACCTTTTCTAGCTTTTTCTGAACTCTGGCTGTCTGGTTCAACACAGCTGTTTTGGCTCAAACTCCTCTCCAAGTTGACTGAATCAAACTGACTTCTCTCAGCTTCTGACTTATTGTACTGCTTGGCCTCAAACTAACTCTGGCAATCTATTCTAATCTTCTGATTCCTCCTCATTATGTGGCTTATTCTCACTTCACCAATGTCTCACTTATTCTCTCTTCAGTTGTCTCTGTCCAACTGCCCTGGTAAAACTGCTTCTATCACTTCTCTTGAGAGTTGAGCATATCCTCTCTCTGACTCATTCTGTCAAATCTTTCTCTGATTCATCAATTTGTCTGCTCCTCAATTAAAAGTCACCTTCAAACATGGCTGCTTGCTTCTAAAAACTAACACTACTTTATTTTTTTGATGATTATTTCATATTTATTTTTCTCATGAAAGAAGAAATACTATTAGGAGTAGGAGGACCAGTGAGAGGGAAAGGAAGAGTTAAGTAAGTGTGGTTAAAATGAGTGAATACAATGAAGTGTCATATATGTA
The DNA here is from genome assembly GCF_004785775.1 of Grammomys surdaster. Taxonomy (NCBI): domain Eukaryota; kingdom Metazoa; phylum Chordata; class Mammalia; order Rodentia; family Muridae; genus Grammomys; species Grammomys surdaster. Next base: position 6,640,482 of record NW_021604719.1, read on the forward strand.
TATGTACATGTATATGATGTAAATATAAATATATGTACACACACACACACACACACACATATATATATATATATATACATATATACATATATATAAATATTATATTTAAGACTTTTCATGGAAACCATTGTTTCATAGAATGAATATACACTAAAAGGAGGGGCTAGTTTAAGAAAGCTATGGAGCTTCAAGTGTTTTCAGTTAATGGTTCTTTTTTTTTTCTCAAATCATAATTAATTCACACAGGGGTATAAAATTGTTTGGGATTAATAGTGTGTGCCAAGGACATGTCTGTATTCTAGTCAGATCATATTGTAATCTTGGACATGTCTACATTCCAGCTAGATCACATAGACCTAGAAGGTCCTTAGGTGTGATGTCTTGCCAGAGCAGCTATGTTATTGGATTAAAATTCCTCTACAATATGTGAAGAAACAAAATAAAAAATAAGCAATTTTGGCCTTAGTATGAAGTTTGGACCCACATAATACCCTTTTATTGGAAATATTTTTTTTAATTCAATACAGGTCTTTCTATCTAAAAATACCCTCTTTTAATTAGCACAATCACTGGAGTTTCCATATATATATAATCAAACTCTATAGAGAGTTTTATTTTCATTTTGATTTCTGCCTTCCCTTATGACTGTAGAGATCATTCTCTCTTACAGATTTTTAGATGTTCCTCTGCCCCTCCTTTCCTTTCTCAAGGCGTCTTTCTCTCTGGTTTCAACATACAGAGAATATTTTATTTTGAAATTACAATTTCATTACTACATTTGTTCTTTCAATTTTCTCTCTCCAAACCTTCCCTTATACTCCTCTCAAATCTCGCTCAAACTCATGCTTGCTTGTTTCACTAATTGTTGTTGAATATTTGTAAATATACATATAAATATTTCTAAGTAGACCATGTTCAGTCATATAATGCTCCCAGTATGAATGATTTCAGGACTGACCATTTGAATACTTTGTTTCTATTAAATTTCCTAAGAAAAATGGCACTCTTTATGCCTGTGAAATAAGGCACAATCGATGCTTCACTTGGTGAAATGTGTTACCCTCTCCACAGAACATGTCACTGCCTAACAAAGTATCCTATAGCTACTGATCTATTAATTCCTTATCTAATCTGTGGCAATATCAGTTTTAGAAGGGAGAAACTTTTTTCTGTTTACTTACAGCACACAGTTTCTAGAATTTTACTTACTCAGAATTTTAATAAAATTTATTAACAGAATGAATTTCATACCATGTCACCAAAACAGTACAATTTTTCACTATCAAGAAAATCCATGAGTCTCAGTTTTCTCACTTTTAATTTATTCTTCTCTATACTCTAGAAAAGATAACATAGTGACCATCTGAACTTCTAGGAGAATTTTCAGATGTCTTGTTTGAGTAGTAATCCTTCTTTTCTCTTCTGCCAGGAAAGAAGTTCATGACTGGGTCATGGTTCCTATTTTTCCTTGACTGACCTTGGACAGGTGCTAGGCTCCCAGGTGCACACAGCTATTCAATATTCTTTCCTTGCCTTAACTTGTTTCCCTTTGACACTTTCAAGTATATTTTAGATTTTTGGAACCTGGTCATTTTTGATATTTAGATTATTTTAGGTGAATTTAAATTAGATATTGTCTTTTATATTAAGTAAGTCAAATTAGATGTATGTAAAAGAAGACTTATAAAATCTCTTCTGCAAATACTGGTGTTCTTTCTGGGATCTTTGAGTAAAGCCCAGATAAGAATACTTTATATAAAATGTGCAGAAATAAGTATAAACTCTAGCCACATAAACACTAGAGAAATCTGATTTTCTTATAAACTTTTGTCAGAAAATCTCTCCAAAATAACAATAAGACACCTAAAGGAAAAAAATTACTGAATGATTAAAATTTTCCACAACACTGAATATATAATGAACATTTGAGATTGAAATGTGAAGATGGAAGAAGTGATGTCTCAAAGAAGAGTACCCAAAACCCAATAATAGATAATAAAAATATACTTTAATCTTACCATCAGCTGAATTGATTACTACAATAACAATGAAATCTCTATCATTTCAATTTTTAAATTTAGCAAATAATAATATATCCCAATGTCATATATTTAAATAAAAGATATAATCATGAACAGTCTGTAAATAAATAAATTACATTATTTTAAAACAAGCACTCAAATTAAATATACATAGTCTCTAAATTAATCTAAAGAGAAATTACATATATGGCCAAACACATAAGTGCATTAAAATACTTGAGATCAAAATTTTGGACTTTAGATATTATTATTTGGGAATACTAGCAAGTACACAATGAAAGATTTTAGTGAAAGTTTCCAAATATAAGCACAAAATGTAGTTCTTTATATGCAAATTATGAGTGCAGGATAAAAGCAATTTTATATAATACTTTTAGACTGTGTATTTTGTGTGAAACAAAACAAAGCATCTCACCTAATGCTTGAACACTACTTCCTATGTATCTTCTCATAGTAATAGGCACTCTTCATGTTGGTATTTAGATGAGATGCAATGAAAATAGAATAAGAAATGCATAACGCACACCCACACTCATACACACACATACACACAATACACAAAAACATACACATACCCATGCCCATATGTCCACATACACACATGCATGCACATACAGGAATGTACACAGGCACATGAATAAATACACACAAACATATCATCATCATCATCTTTCTTTCATTTCTAGGTTTAGCGTTTTCTAAGATTGTTGAATTAGAATCTTTGTTTCTGACCAGACTTTAGTTTCCTATTCTCCCATCCATACTTGGAAGACATATTCATGATAGCAGCAGTGAGGTCATTTGGACAGAACGCAACAGAGTTTTGCTAAGGACAGTCTAGGAAAAAAAAGTGCTAAGTGGGTAGGGCTAGAAAACCCCAGCCAGGAGGAATTGATGAGCATGTCAGTGGTTTTGATTGTCCTCTTGTGACTCAGCTGGAATCTGCAGAATCATAAGGTCATTTCAACTTTAAGATGTAAATCCTAACATTGTTAATACATTAGACATACTCCTTATATTATCCCATAGATACAAAAATTGGACTATAACTTTTGATTGTGGTTTTGTCTTATTACTTTATATGGTACTGTATTTCAAATCTCCTTTCAACACTGTAAGATATAGCTAGGCTTTTCTTGCCAAAATTATGGTCGAAAACTTGCTTATTCTTCTCTTTCTATACTTGCAAGTTGAGATAAACAATCCTTTGAAAGGAAGAAAAAGATCTGCTTACTGTTGTGTTTCTAGCTCTAACTGCACTTTGGCGTAAAAGTTTGACACGGACCCCTCAGTCGGTCATGTAAACCCAATGGGAAATGATCCTGGGAAAGCTCAGCTCCTTGGAGAAGATGAGTGAGAGCCTACATTCACGGTCATTTCCTTAAGATTGAACATGTAGATGGGGATCAGCACAACACCTCAAAATTAAAACCCAATATAAATATTAGTGAATTCCAATTACTGCAACCTTGGATAGAGACTTCTCAATTATATCTCAGCTTATGAATTTTTAAAATATACATACAAACAAAATTATGTTGATTTCATTCCACAGGAAAACCAGGTCAGCCTTGAGAGATAGTGCTTTCTAGTTTTAGAACCAAGGTGGATTTTTATATTCGCCTTTATCTGAAAAGCACTTAGCACGCTCGACTTGGTTTTAAGATGTACAAGCATGATCTGCTGTTTCCCTTAGCAACTCAGAAAAAAAAAGCAGAACACTTAAATTGCTATGAAAAATAAGCTTACAACCTCAACAGAGAAGAAAACAAACATAAAAGCATGCATATGGGAACTGGAGAGGTGGCTCTGCAGTTAAGAGCACTTATGGCTCGTGAAGAGGATCTAGGTTCTATTTCCAGGACCCACATGGTGGCTCCCAATCATTTGTCACTTCCGTTTTAGGGGGATACAACACCCCCATGGATCCAAGTCACATATGTGATAATTACACACACAATCATACACATAAAATAAATAAATTTAAAATAAAAGTATTTGAATGATTTGTATTTAAAAACTGAACATGGTGAGAAAGTAAATTTTCCTCATATATATATATATATATATATATATATGAGTCATCGGTAGGGACAGGACTGCTCTTAGGGGTAGCTGCAAGCTTGCTGCAATGGTAGAGTACTATTTTGATGTAATGAATACCAGAAATATTGACAAGGCCCATAATCTTCGTTCCTTTATACACTGCACATCATCCTCATCCTAGCCTCAGTAAAAAAAACAAAACAAACAAAATCCAAAACAAACAAGCAAAAACAACAGCAACAAATACAAAACAAAACAAAATAACCATGCTGTTAAAACACAAATACTGTCTCATGCCTCTTGCCCACCAAAAAAAAAAAAAAAATTAAGGCCTCCCTTTCTCACTCAACAACCCCAGAATCTGCCCCAACTCCTGATTGTACCTCTCACCCACTATGTTCACCAGTCTGTTACTTAAACTGTTGTAATTCCACTGGCCTGTTTTCAAACATACTTTTTTTTTTCTCTACTAATGTGGATTTTAGTAATTAGTATGTAACTGCTATACTAACTTTGTATTTCTTGAATAAATGACATTTGATTATTTTGTGTAATTATTTTTATATATTTTTGTGTTGCATTTCCTATCTCCAAAGCTCCACTGTCTCTGCTTTCTGAAGTCTTCTTTCTAGCGATCCCCTCCCCGTGCATTTGCTTCAGCCATTACCTTTCTTTGCTCCGATTTCCTCTCAAGCACACAGAGCCCTTGTCCCTTCTCCATCCTCCAGTATTTTATTGATGTTGCCTTTTTAAGTAGGACTTCTGTGACATAGGATTAAGCCACTCAGATTGTCCCCTTCACCCTTCTCCCCTCCTGCCTAAGCCTCTCCAGGTGCTGGTGAGCAGATAACATCCTTCGTGTATTCACTCTCCTACTCATCTTTTGTACTCCATTTCATATTTTGTTTAGCCCTGGATACAGAATTTAATAAATATTTGTTAAATATATAAGTAAATATCTACTGGATCAAAGATAAATAAGAAGTGAATAATTCTCTGATGGAAAAAGTTGATTCAGACTTGGATTCTAAAAATATAGTTAGATGATGATTCTTGTCAATGATTGCGAGCTTCACAGGTTGATTTGGTGGATAGCTTGGATTGGGGCCTCACTAGAGAGGAAATCACATCACTAGATATATACAAATGACCTTGCAAAGCCACCTGAGGAAGAGTTTATCAAACTTCATACGTTTTCAGATTGGCTACTATGTTTCGGAAAGCAGTCAAGAATAACTGTATTGTCCCAATCACAAGACTAATCAGTAAATATCTGAACACGGCTGCCCCATTTCTTAAGCCTTTTAAAATAAATTTAGTCCAGAGGAAGAATATATGAATATATTGATCCTGGTAGGCAGCCTTATTCTCCAAGTATAGAGACTCTCAGGCTTTCTTTAATGTCAACCTCTCTAACCTGAACCTAACTCGCTGATGCAAAACCACAACCTTCGTTTCATAGAGATGAGGTAGATGATTCTAGGGCCAAGATGACTGTATCCCATAAACCAAATGGATTTGGGTTATTCCAAATACCATTTTCCAACATGGTAATAATCGTGAAGTTTTTATAATTACAAAACAAAGGAAGTCAGTCACATATCAAGAGACATTCCAAATACACTGGTCGAAACATCAGGTTGGCAGGACATAGTTTCCATTATACATATCAGAGGCTCATCTGGAGGCATTTGTAGCTCATGTGTTGGAGGAACCAGATGACCTGATTAAGTTAACACATCTCCAAAGGTTTCATGTGTCAGAAGAATTTCAGGTCAGACCCACAAGTGGAGAACCAGTGGTTACTACAGGTTTAAAGTAGCCAAAGATAACTGTACTATTCCAACTCCCCAGAATCACAAGGCTCTAATCAGTCAACCAGCATTGAGTAATCCTTAAAACAGGTGGCTTTTTCCTGAGAACTTCAGTTCACAGCATCCAGAAGCTTAACTACGTTTTACCAACCTCACCACATCCCAGAAGCCCAAGTGTACTACAGTCTCTATCTGAGATCTACATTGAGCACCAACAGAGGGTGTGAGGTTCTGCTTTTGCGTGCCTTTGCCTACCTTGGTCACCACAACCACAGTGACTTTAATACTTAAAGTAGATTCCTAAGCCCTCATTGTATACACTGAAATTTATGGGAAATTTATGTAATATGGGGCCTGGCTACACATCTGCCCTCACAGCATGCCTTGTGTCTCCCTCTAGTACTCTGACCACAGTTTTTCTCGCCATTCAACAGAATGAGCAAACTCACATTCAGGCTATGAGTACTCTCATGCCCTGTCTCTTGGAGAAAAAAATTGATCCAGATATACATGTAGATTATACCCTCACTACCAAGTCGTTCCTGGTTTCGTTTTGTCTTTACCTTCAAACTGTTTTCCTAACAACCCAATGTAAGAAAATGGCTTTCTTTATTCTTTATGTCTGCTAGGACTTCTTTTATACTCCTTATGTACTAACATTGCTACAAATATATCTATTTCTGGACATTTGTTGTTGTATTCCCTGTAACCATAAGAAGATCAATAAAAAAAAAGAGTAGGCATTCACAATTTGTATTAAAGGTATAGGGCTTGAAAGTATGGGTGAGATGAAAGCAACGTTCATCTTACTCATCTTAGAAATAAAGAATCTGAATGTACAGATTTACTGCCTTCAGAGGCCAAACAGGTCACATGTGGAGGACTTTCTTTTCTCCTCTCATTTTAATGCTCACAATAATTCTATGCCTTAGGGGAAAACATCCATAACAACACGAATTGTTCTTATCAAAGTGGACAGCTGAAAAGACTTCTTTTTGTGTGACTCCTTAGCCAGCACAAAACTGTCTCAACACAAGCAGCTAAGACAAGGGAGAAATAAATATACAGAATCTCCCACTGTAGAGTTTCCTTCTTAACTGTATTTAAAAGAGCTATGTTTACAAACTTTATATAGTTTTTTTTTCTTTTTAGAAAACTGTAAAGTTACTAAAAGACACTGAAATATTTAGGAGGAAGTCATGCATTAAAATTCCCAAATTTGCTTATAGGAAGCAGTTTCTAATTCTATATAACACAGAAAATATTCATCTAATCACCTACTACATTACAATTTCTTATATTTGAGGTAATAAAAAGGGAATTAAGTCCCATGTTTTCCATACTAATTTGTATCTGCTTAAAAAAACAGATCAGGGAATTTGAATACTATCCATATTCAATGTGTGTTCCTTCTTAAATTGCTGTTTTTCGTATTCTAATTTTACAATAATAAAGTCTATGTGCTCTAGTTCCCAAACATGAATAAAAAGTTTTGTCAAGTACTTAAGGAAAGTTCTGAGACTGTAAAATGCCAAGCTCTCATGAAGAATGTTTTTAAAGCAGAGTTAAGAATATCTAAGAGCTAAAACTTCAGTGGAATTTAAAATACTGAAATCTCCCTGTCCTTGTGCACTTTCTCCAGCCAGTGAAAGACTTTTCTATTACAATGGAATTTCTAACAGATTCCTCCCTGGAAGAGGAGACCAAAAGGAGACCCTGGAAGTCTCAGGTAGTCAGCACAAGTGACATTTACAGTAGGCATCACTAATGAACAGACCCTGTGCAAAGCATCTCCATGGGACTGTAAAATCATGGCTCCAGAGCTGTATCACTCCAAGTCCCATTGTTCAATCTAATGTAAAAAATGATAATGATTCTGGAATCCATCTTTAAAATACATTGCGATTATTAGCTACATAATCTAGTGAGCTCTTTTCCTTTCTGGTTTGTTTATTGTTGATGATAATGTTTGTAGGTCTTGGCTGCAGAGGGTTAATTCCAGGGTCTTTCACATGCTAGGGAAGTGGTCTACCCTGAGTTAGTTACATCCCCATTGAGCTTTCTTATGCCTTGTCAAACAATAATGCATGCTACCATTAAAAATTTCACTTGTAATATATAGAAACAAATAAACATCTTAAAATCTATAAAGCCAAATCCACTTGCTTGCTTTCACTTATGTGAGAGCATTCTTGGGCAATCATGTGCAGAAATGCAACAATACCTTTACTCTAAACTATAGCCTGTGGTGACATGATAGCTATGCTGCTGTTACTTCTAGACAGATTCCATAGAATTTCAGAATACCTGACAACTGTCCATTCATCTTATAGTTCTAAAGTGAGACTCCTCCGCCATGTCCAGATGTAGGCATCATAACTACACTGCAGAAAAAAAAAACAGTCTCTTTTCTCCAGAATCTAAGCCCTTGCTGTACAATTGCACACACACACACACACACACACACACACACACACACACACATCCTGCAATGCAGGTGCAATTTCTGAATCTTTTCAAAGAAACAGAGCAGGTAACTGCAATGCTGCTGGCTTCCACTTAGCAAAGCAAAGGTCATGCATGTTTCCTTGATACAGCTCAGATGTTCTCTATTATGAATAAAGAGATTCTATGCAGCTTGATTATGAAAAGTGCCTGCCTACATAAAATCTCAGAAAAAAAGGAGAATATTTTTAGTGAGTGTTTCCTGCATGGCAAAGGCTTATGATGATGCATTGTTGATTTTAAAACTATGCATTTTGAAAAAGTGATGACCACAAACACTAGGATAAAACACCGTTGGTAGTTGATTCTGCCTACACCGCAAAGTTTGGCATGGAATAGCACATACTTTTGGCTACATTTACATATCTGATTAATTTTTTTAATGCAAGAAATAGACAATCAAGGCATTTAAAGAGATGAACACTGACGCACATTGCTTTGGCTTGAGAAAAGAATGGGAACAAATTTCAGCACACCACAGTATGCATACCAAAACAGGCCTGCAGGGATCAGCCTGAAGATTTGAAATGAATGTTGTTCACAATTTTGTGTGCATCCACCACTCCTCCCGTTGGCATTAATGGGAATTACTCAAGTGTGCTTAGAACAAGTAGGCATTTTCATTATGTACTTGCACAGTCAAGCAATAAATTTACATACTCTCAACTCCAGTTTATTATTTTAGTGTTAGTTTTTTAAAATCACTCATACATTTAATGACAGATTGAGAGAAAAAAATAGGTAATAGGGAACCACAAGGCATTCAAGATTCATTTTACTAAATGTTCCTATTTTCCTTAATCTCTTAGACCAATCATTTCTTAATTCCTCTTACAAACTAAACGGGAATCTATTGTCAAGAAGTAGAGAGGAACAACCCCAAGATAACTCCATTGATCCTCCACTGGTCCCCACTAATCCAGTGTAGCAAGTGAGGCAGATCTCCATGTACATTTTAGCATCCTGTACAGCTTTCTTTGGCAGTTCTCTTTCTGTGTGGGAGCTGCATTTGTTACAAACCTACTAGTGGACTGACAACAGACCTCCCCATAATGTCCACCAAGAAGACAGAGTAATAGGAGGAGAATCCAACCAACATAAAGGCCCAGCAGCAGTTGTTCATGACACTGGGAAATTGGAAGTCATGTGGACTAATGACCAATGTCTCCAGTTAGAGTCAACGAGAAACTTGGGGAAATAATTACCAACACTATTTGTCTCAAAGTTTGGATATTTTTGTTGGTTTTGTTGTTGATATTATATGGATATTTTAAGGGTTCAGTAGATTAGATATTAGCCACAAAATAAAACCAATCAATTTCAGTGGAAAAAAAAGTATCATAATTAGTCCCATCATCTATTTACCGAGAAAATCCATCTTTTCCCACATAAATCTTAATCAGAAGGAAGGATAAAAAGAGAAGACTGAACATAAAATTTTAAAAACTAAACTTTCTTTCAGATCCTCTGAGTACTGAGTAGCTCTGTTTCACAGGCTGTTTGAGCTGTAGTTTGGTTTCAGGCATTTTCATAGTGGAAACAGACTCAAGGACTGACTTCCAGGCTAGGTGCTAGAGAGAGCTGGAGAAGAGAACTGCAGAGATAAATAATGTCATTCAGGTAAATACACCTGAAGAGTGAAAAAAATATGACCCTTGATTTACATTCCTGAAAAAATTTATGTAGTACCTTACAGACTTTCGGGTTCTCTATTTAATTTCTCAAAATCAACACAACTGGCTAGTCTCTGACTGAAAAGAGTTCAGCTGCAGCGTGGCTGAGCCTCGCTGTACCTCTAATGTAAAAAGATGCTCCATGTTACTTTATCTTATTGTGTCCTCAAGGGATAGATGACTGATGGTGATTTTCGGCTGCTGTATCAAATTAGCATTTCACAGTACCATCTGACAGCAGATGATAGGGCTGGTTGAAGTTTTATACCAGAACCACCCATGGTATTGGGAAACTCACATGAGGTGTGCATGAAAATACAGAGATGCCTGAAGGTAGAGCCAAATGCCAGTGGAATTGTGTGTGAATTGTCTCCCAGTTTCTCACATTTATTATTTTAATAACACCTGAATACTGTACATGGAAGTATTACATTTAGAATTTGTCTTCCTTGCTACATGCTGTGGATATGAGTCAGTCTGCTGGAGATACTTTCAGGCTTAATATTTGACTCTTATGCTTGCTACCACAGACCCCAAGAAGAATGGTGAAAAGCACTAAGTCTTAAACTTCTCAGCCATGTATGACCATATGACTACCCTAGTGTCCTCTGTATAAAGGATAGGAGAAGAGTTATTACTGGAAAGGCGCTTGCTAGCAAACCACTAGTTTTCTTAGCCTCATATATCTTAGTTGTACTGGAATTGGCTATGGTTTCTAGTTTCCCAAGACCAAAGCAAAAATCATGAAGGAAGTAGATCACTGGGAATGTGTTCCATGGGGTGATATACTGTCCCCAATTCTTCTCTGTCGTTTCATTTGTTTCCTGTCTGTGATAGGTGAAAAAATCATGTTTAGAGAAATCTGAACCACAAAGAGGCTACAATGATGCACCTGTATTAAGAGTCTAAAGATAATGAATATAGGTAGGTTTATTATTGTTATTATTATTATAGTTCAGCTTATGCAGTTTTCTGCATTAAGCCGAGAAAAATTGTAAAATGTGGCTGGTCAAATGTACCTTGGAAAATATCTTGATTCTTTTTTTTCTTTTTTTTATTTAATTTTTTTGAACATGAAATGCTTTTTTATAGCATGTTTTACAAGGGAAGGGAGTAAGAGGGGTCAGGTGGTGGAAAAGTACAGAATCTTCTTGGCCTGTGCCTTGAAACATGTCATGGTCTATACAGTACACTGCCTTGAATTATGATCTATCTGCTATTCTTCAGAAGATATGGTACACTGCTTGAGTTATGGTCTCCCTGCTATTCTTAAGAAGACATGGTACTCTGCTTTGAGTCTATCTGCAGTTGCTAAGCAGGATCTTGCAGTTGCCAAGCTTCAGAGGACATTGTGCAGGTGGGGAAAGGTAGGGGGTAAGGGTAAGGGCGAGGGTCCTGGCTTCTGGCATCTCCCCCTTCTCTGTTTAGTTAGAGAAGGCATCTTAAAATCAATCCCAACTATGTGAGTTTTGAATTTGGATGTCTAATTATGGGGGGTCTTAGACAAGTTCACAACCCCAAAACATTGATGTGAGATGAGTCACATCGATGGTCGGAGGCTTTAGGCTGTCGACAATGGGCAACGTCAAGGGACCCCGAGGTGGGTGAAAGGAGGGTGAGAGCCCTGTCTTAGGCCATGTAGGCTGCACCCACTCCCAGCACCACGCACTCCTTTTCGGCTGCATTGGGTAGGCTCCTGGGAAGTGGACCTACAATAATCCCGTATTCTTCAATTTACTGATTAAGTTACCTTAAAGATAGAAACCAGTTAACCAAAGACAAAGTTTTATCACTTGCAAAGTGTAATAGTTTTTAGCTTTTGAAATTGTTTTGAAAATTGTGTGATAAGATGATTATAAAATTAGTTTGAATCATGAATCTCTTCTATATACTAAGAATTCAGTGAATGCTGTTATATGTTGCCTATTATTTGGTTAATTTTAAAAATAAAAAAATTCAGGCCCATTAAAGTTAAATAATTAATGATAATGAATTCATCGTCCCTCTGTTAAGGGTATAGTCTCATCTGTAGTATATTGAGATAGAATCACTTCTCTAGGAGGAAGAGCATAGGGTTGAGATATGAACACTGCTTGATGAAAGGTCATATACTAAATGTTTCCATGCCAATTAGACAATTCATCACTTAAATGTCACTGCATCATTAGGAGTCTAACTAATCAATAGATCAGTTCACTGATATCATCATAATTTGATGATATTGGGAAGTGATAACACTTTCAGAGTTGTGGCTTGGTTGAAAGAAATAGATCAACTATTTGATCAACACTGGTAAAGTGTTGTTAGGGCTTCATCTTGCCCCAATTCCTCTCTGTCCTTTTTTTGATTTTGATGGGATATCCAGCTCTACTCTACCATGTTCTCTCCACACTGATGGTCTGTGTCATCACAAGCCCAGAAGCAAAGAAGACAAAGGATCATGGACTTTAAACTGTGAGCCAAAACTAAAAGTCTTGGCTCCTTTCAACCGTTTCTCAAGTATTTGTAACTGCAACAAAAATCCTGACTTAGCACAGTATACTTAATTTAGATGACACAGGGCTTTTGCAACTCCTTCTCAGACAAAACAGTTGGCTCATTCTGTGTTACTAACTCTTTTTTATGTATCTTTTGGATCCACTTTTCCATAGAAGAAATCTCAAGATGCAATACCAGCAAGAGCAAAGCCAGATGCTATTCTGAACCACTGTTGTTTTCTTACTTAGGCATCTCACAGTGGGAAACCCTCCTGTATATAGTATAACTCGGCACCACCATGACAGACGCTGTGAGAGGAAAAGCCAGACACAGTCATACTAATGAGGAGGGAAACTTCATATTCATTGAGACTGTCAGATGCCAATGACAAAGAAATGAACAGTACAGATAATTCCTTTCCTTTACATCTTAGTCTACTTTGTGGTACTATGAGATAACTAAGTCATTTAAACTGAGCAGTAATTTACTGTCTGAAGTTATGAAACTTAGAAGTATGAGACAGAGGACAAGCATGTTTCAAGGCCCTTCCTAATGTATCATCCTGAAGTGAAACAACAATGACAAAAAAGAAAGAAAGAAAGAAAGAAAGAAAGAAAGAAAGGAAGGAAGGAAGGAAGGAAGGAAGGAAGGAAGGAAGGAAGGAAGGAAGGAAGGAAGGGAAGGAAGGAAGGAAGGAAGGAAGAAAAGGCTGAGAAGAGGATAGACTTAAATTGTCTTTTTATGAAGAATCTATACCTGTGACAATGGAATCAATTTACTTGAAACAAGAGTTCCCATGGCTAATTGCCTCACAAATATCTCCCTCCTTAATACTGTAACCACGACATCTAAATGTCAATATGAGTTAAGCATAACCCCTCTTGACTAAGCTTAACATCTAGCAGGAGAAAACAAAAGCAAAAACATAAATCTAAACACATAGTGAAATGTGATGGTCTTGGGAGAATCAGATTGCTTTGGAGTCTTAGTTTTTCCATCATTACTGTAAGTGCACCAAAAACCTAAATCATAAATATTTAAAGAAGAAAATCATAAAACTTTCAGTAAAAAATTTAAAATATTTAATAATTTTTTACATAGGAAAATTTTAAGAAGAGATCCTTAAAAGCCAGAAGAGGAAATGCAGGTTTATTTGTTGTTAATAGAGGTAAAAGACATGACCACCAAACCCAATACCTAAGTGAAAAAATAAAAACTGGGAAAGGATATTTGTACAACATACAATCTACCACACATTTAGAAAACTTCTGAAATATGTAAACTTTGTGCTATCTATGCAACCAAACACTATGAAAAGATATTTCACATGTTTGAATAAGTATACGAAACAGAATGCCAGAAGTAAATTATGCAAATTTTAAAAGAAGAAAGAAACTTTTAACATTTGTATAATAATATTGTGAAATCTTTAAGGACCAGCAGCACTTGGCACTGATGAGAGTTTACAAAAGTATTTACTTTTCTTTAGTGCTGGTGAGGTCATACATTTATGGAGGAAATGTTATTATCAAATATTTACTAAACTTTAAATTATATAACCTTTATCTCCATCATCCTGCAATTGAAGTGTCTCCATTTTAAGGAAATATGCAAGTATGTCAAAATACACACACTCACACACACACACACGTATTCATATATATATATATATATATATATATATATATATATATAAAATGACATCACAATTTTCATTAGAAAACACTTGAAATCCCATGAGAATCCACCTGTGTAAGATATTTTCATATCTTTCATTATATTGTGTTCTTTCTGTACAATCTTCTCAAGCTCTCAGAACAGATTTATATTCATTCATTCTGGAAAATATTTTAATATATTATTGATTAAAAACAAGTTAACTGATGATATCCATTACTGCAATGTTTGCTTAGTAATATCTGAGTAAATATAATTTTATATGTGCAAAGAACATTAGATTTTATATTTCATAAAAATGCCACCAATGGGGTTAGAGACATTAAAGGCATGAGAATAGAAGAAACAATATAATCTATCTATGATACTCCTATACATTTTGGATTTTTGCTGAGAGTGCATAACTTAATATTCAAATAATTTAATATAGTACACATAATTTGGGACTTAAGTCAGTGTACATCTGGAAAGATAATGGATCACAGAAAAGAGTGATTTGTTTCTCAAAAGCACAGAAACACCACATGTCTTTTGAACTAAAAAGTGGGAGAAATATAGGATTAAAAGTTTCGTTCATTAGTGAAAGGGGACATATAGGACCCAGGCATGATTTTCTCACTGACTCCACAGATGTCTTCTATCATAGGTCAACTCTACTTTAAAGTGGTCATCCTCAAAATACAAATGTCTCATAAAAACTTACAAACACCAAGAACATTCATCAGCTGAAGATCATTAAATTGTTTCCACTTCCTAACTTTATGAATACTGTAGCAATGATCAATTCTGTGCATGCATCTATACAGTAGAATGTTGAGTTTTTTGATAATATGCCATGGAGTACTATATCTAGGTCAAATGGTAGATCTATGTTTTATGTTTCTGACAGTTCTCTCCACTAATTTCCATAGCTCTCACCCATCATCAAAGAAAAACAATAATTGCAGCAGATAGAAACCATCACAGAAATCCAACAAATGCTCAAAATGCAGAAAACAAATGACCATAGGGTGACCAACCACAATTTATACCAACTAATACCTCTATAACATAATCCCTATACCTAAGGCTCAGGAAACATCATGGAAGAGGAGAGGTAGTCTGACAAGACCCAGAGAACCAGAATATCTGCTGTGCTATAGTATTTCTATAGAACACTGAATCTTCAACCATGACATTTCAAAAATATAGTTGTTAAACAAAACCAGCACAACTATGGGAGTTGACATGCTAATGTAGGAGGAGGAAGAGTGAGCTGAGAGAGGGAGAACAAGTCTTTTCCAGGAATGAGCTCCCTAATAGACTATTGAATCCCAAGAAATCAGCCCTAAACAAATACATCTCAGAGAAACACTAAATGGGCTGAGCAGGTCATATTGATACATGCATATATTTATACACACACACACACACCAATAATTGGAGTCCATAAATTTGAAAAGTAAAAGTTACAGGTACAAGGAGGAGTTAGAGGGGTGAGAATGAGAGGTGGAAATAAAATAAATATAGCGCTCACATATTAAATTCTAAAGAAAAATTAAAAGGAGGGTATCATATTCACCCAAATAAGAAAACTTCAAATTAAAGTTTCAACTCATATAAACAACTTGGCTGATCATCAGTTATCAAAATATCTGATAATACTCTAGTCACATGACAAGTGGGAATATCCACTTATCTCAGAAGGATATTTGATGAAACCTGTGATGATTATAAATTTGACCTTAAATCCCACTTCGAAGGAAGCTTAATGTAAAACAATATCCACACAACTGTGCATATTCATGTGTTTGAGAATTGTCATGACAGACCTCTTTACACTAGTATAGAGTTGGATATATCAATTAGTCGTAAAAGTATAAGCACTTCCACAAAGAATAGAACATGGTCTGAAAATGAATAATAAATATTTGTAGTTAAAAACATTTTATATTGGATATACTTCAAAAGGCATTGCATATTGCCTTTTGAAATATATAATGTTAATATACATTGACCTATACATACAAGTGTGTGTGTGTATATATATATATATATATATATATATATATATACACACACAAAATATTTACATGTGTATGTATTTAGATAGATTTATAGGCACTTATTTACTACCTAAAGACCATGGTAGCTTCTCTTACTTCAGAGAAAATAAAACCAAAAAATTTATTAGAACACTGTATACATTCTGACATGTCTCGATATTTTACAACTATCAAGTTAAGCATTTTTTATATTCTTTATTCATGCATCCTTTAATATGTCTACTTTCTGAAAAGTAGATTTAGGAAAGATTGGTTTATAATTCAATTCAAAAATGTATGTTCATTGTTAATCTCACAATTACCATTATATATTCAGTTTTCAGTGCTATTGATAACTATCTGAAATTACATACTTGTTTCCTGGTCTCATTATCCACTAGAATGTCCACTATATAGGGACAAGGGTCATATCTATCCTGTTTTTCTCATAATTGATAGGTATTATTGTTCCTTATCATTACTGAATAGATGAGTTAAATCAGACCAATTACAAAAATAAGTATACAAAACTCATTTGTGTTATAAAAAAGAATAGGAGATATGTAACCAAGAGTGACTTTTTAATGAATTATGTTTTTTTCTACCCTGACTCCCTTTACCAAGCTTATAAACTTATATCCCAGGCATGGTACATGTTGGCTGATAACATCTTACAACTTCTCATTTTTCTGAAGGTAACTTTGACCACATAAGATTCCTGTTCCCTGAGAAATGACTTGTCCAACCCTGGGTCACTTCTCAATGGAAGCCCAGCCAGCTTGTAGACAGGACAACTCTGAAGTATGAGTAGTGCCCTAGAGCTCAGCAAGAAATATGCCTAAAGCTAGATTTCAAATGGTACATCTGTGCTCCCCAACTCATCACACTGTCATATACTGACCTACTTTTCTTCCCTTAAAAGCTGCTGGAGCCCTGGCAGTGAAGCTATGGGAATCTGAGATACAAATAGAAGCTATCTGGGTAGGTGCCTTGGGAAAATGAAGAACCTAGTATTCTCCCAAACCTCTTGCCCTGGGTCAATATCTCTAGTAGAGATTACCTCTCCAATCCACTTCTGCTTGAAGAATAGCCAATGTCTCAAACGTGGCAGAGATTCTCTATAGGCAGTAAGTGTACTTTCCTGGATTTGCCACATCTTTTTTCCCATCAATAAGGAAGCTTTATCCCTTTATATTTCATCTTATAAAAGCTGAGCCTCATAAGAGAAAGAAATTGAAAATTGAAAGGACTATAGGGCATGGCCAATAATAACAAGAGGAACCTAGCATGTTGATCAAGAGTTATCTTGAGAAGCCTGGATCTAGAGTGAAGCTAGAGTCAGATATGAATGCTTGTCACTTTCACTTATCATCTTCCATAATAATATTTGACAAAGCTCTGAAGAGTTCTGAGATCCTCTTGAGATGACTTGAATACTTGGAAAAGTCACAGACTATTATATAAAGAACACAAAAGATTCATTAAAAATCTGGCATTGGAAGACTCACCTAAGAACAGAAGATAGAAAATATAGGTATTCTTATATTTACTAAAATAACTTGTTACTGACAAGCCTTTGATTGCTCTGTTCCACTCTATTTGAGACGCTATCACAGTTTTCTTAAAATATCTTCTTTAAAATGACCAATGGCTTCTGTTTCACCATACAACAAAACCAAGCTTCTAATGTCAAAAATTAAGGTCCATAATATCCAAGCCACAGTTTATCTGCCAGAGACATTGCCAGCAAGTAGCATCTTGGACCACATAACCTTACCTCCATTCTGTCTGTGGGCCACCTCAAGCAAAGTCATTGACAGATTTGTATTTCTGGCTATCCTCTTTTCTCTCATTTGATAAGCCAATGTACTTCATAACTCTTATCCTCAAGCCATGAAGAATTAATTATCCTTAAATGTGGATTCTCACAGCATTTTATCCTAGCCTCTCGTATACCACATAAAACACTTTAATTAAAGTATATGGATATCATCTCCAAATTTTCAGCATTTAAATTAGTATTTGGCACAAAGAGCACCCCTGTACATTCTTAGTAAATTGATTCCATAGGTGAGATGTTATAGCCTTTTTTTCTTATTGTAATTCAACTATTTTTTATTCACATGGGACTTTGTTGATTTATTAGAGTTTTTAATTTGTAAGTCTGCTTTGCTAAGTGATGAAGCTTGACCTTAGGTAGAAAGAAATAAATCATTTTTCCTATTTCGTTACTGTGGCTTTTATTATTTTATTTATTTATTTTATTTATTATTTTAATTTTAATTCATTGTTTTATTTATTTACATCTCAAATGTAGCCCCACCTGGTCCCCCTCTCAGAGTTCTTTACTTCCTCCTCCTTCCCCTTCACCTCTGAGAGGGTGTGCCCCCAGAAATCCCCCTTCTCTGGGACATCAAGTCTCTACTGTGATTATTAGAATTAAATTTTTAAGGCAATTCAGTTTTAGAAAGCTCATTTTATATTCAGGTGTGTACTCTCCTGTCCCTAAACCTCTCTATCAAAAGGCATGCTTAAATTTATTATAAACCATCTTAATAAATTTCAACTGTATTACATAAGTATAAAATCATGAAAAGTGTAAAGAATAAATTATGATAATTTTTTTAAAAAAACTGCCAACTTATGGCCAAATTTGTTTCATGAACTTATTTATCTACTTTGTATTTCATTATTTTGACTTTATATATCCACAATCATGACACTGTGTGTCTATGCAAATGCTAAAAACACCTCTACTTTAAAATACAATCATAAAACCATTTTCACATCTGTAAACAGATTATTCATTTTGCATTATTATCAATATTAAGTCATTGTTCATTTAACCCAAATTCTTTTTAAACTTTCAGCTACTTGTCTCAGAAAAGAAAGTAAGGTAATGCAACTTCTAATTTTTCACAACTAAATCCTTTGTTTTTTAGAGCCAAAGGTAGAGATCAACAGTCTCAAATAATTGTGCCAATTAACTGCAAAAACAGTGAATTAGAACAATGATATCCATTTCATTGCCACCAAATAAAGAGAAATGACAGAACAGACATTCCGAGACCTGCTCATCTAGTCTTTGAGGAGGCCCCAGAGAGAGAGAGAGAGAGAGAGAGAACATTCTAACTTCCTTGTGCTGAAATCACAATCAAGAGCTGATTGCAATAGTGAGATAGAGTATCTCTACATATTTCTATGCTAAACACCCAATTTCCCCTATTTATTATGTAATTACTGATTGATTACTAGAAACCAAAGCTAATAAAGAAGTGTTGAGATTCTTTCCCCCATAGGAAGGGAGTAATGACTCTGAATTATGCAATATTTTAGAAAATGGATAAAATACCTTATTTGCAATTTAGATACCCTCTAGCCCTCCAATTTCTATTCCATGAAGTAATAACCACTTTTACAGTGAACACACCACACAATAAAGATTTTATACAAATATTAGCTCTTTAAATGCTGCTTCATGGATCTCTGAGAAAGCAGGGATTTTGACTGCATTGCCCATAACCAAAATAATACTTAAGAAGAATGAGCCCAGATATTTGATTATGGATCTTTGCATCTGTTTCCATCTGTTGCTGGATAAGGCCTCTCAGGAGACAGTTGCGCTAGTTTCCTTTCTACAAGCATAGCAGAGTGTTAGGGGTTGACTCTCCCACATATCTCAAGTTGGGCAAGTCATTTGTTGGCCATTCCCTTGGTCTCTGTTTCATCTTCATCCCTACACATCTTAGAGACAGGACAATTTTTGAGATGAAGGTTTTGTGAGTAGGTTGATGTCCCACTCCTTCCCCTCAGAGCCCTGCCTGATTACAGCAGGGGCCACTTCAGTCTCCATATACCCTGTTGTTGTGGAGTCTTGTGGAAGACTGGGGGATAGAATAAAGCATGCTGGAGGGCTCTAGGACACCACAAGAAGGCCTACAAAGTCAACTACCTGCGTCCATCAGGCCTCACAGGCACTGAACCACCAACCAAAGGTTAGTGCAGAGGCTTGACTTAGATCACCTCTTCCCACATACACATTTGTAGTAGATATGCAGCTTGATTTTCATATGGCTCCCCTAACAATTGGAGAGGGGTCTGTCTCTGACTCTGTTGCCTTCCGTTGAATCCCCTTCTCCTACATAGACTGCGTGGCTGGGCCTAGATGGGAGAAGAGGTGCTTAGTCCTGATGGGACTAGATGCCTCAGGGTGAGGTGGTACCCAAGGGGAGGCTTCCCCTTCTCTGACAACAATGGGAGGGGTAATAGGGTTGGGATCTATGAGGGCAGGACTGGGAGGAAAGGAACAATAAGAAGATGCAATTGGGATGTAATGTAAATAGAAAATAAATTATGCAAACCAAGAAGAATGAATCCCCCCTCAAATAAGCAAAATTAACTCTTGCTCTCATTGTGAACTGCATATTTGTGTTCCCATCTCAAATGAAGGTGGTACTTAGAGTCAAGTTCATAGCACTAAGTGCCTACCTTAAAAAAAAAAAACTACAGAGATTACATACTAGTAAGTCAACAGCATACTTGAAAGCAAAAAGAATAAATTATACTCAAAAAAGGAGTTGACAGCAAAAAATAATCAAACTCAAGGCAAAGCCAATAAAATAGTAACAAAAATATGCACAGATTCGATGAAACAAAAAGTTGGTTCTTTTAACAAGCCCTTAGGCAAATAAACTAAAAGGCAAGAAAGAAGAATGCAAATTAGTAAAAACTGAGATGAAGTCTGGTAGGCAAGCAACAGACACTAAGAAAATCCAGAGAACAATGAAACATACTTTAAAAACATACATTGCACCACATTAAAAATCTAAAACAAATGGTAGTTGTCTCAATAAATACCATTTACCAAAGTTAAATTCAGAGCAGATGATCAATTTAAATAGACCTATAATCTCCAGTGATACAGAATCAATAAGTAAAAGTCTACCAATGGAATAAAGCTCAGTTCAGATGGTTTTAGAGCAGAATTCTGCCAAACTTTCACAAAAGGCTTAATGCCAATAATCCTGAAGTTGTATCACAAAATAGAAACAGAAGGAATATTGCCCAATTCATTTTATGAGATCATGTTTATCCTGATACCCAAACTACATAAAGACTTAATGAAGAAAATTACAGACCAATTTCCCTTATAAAGATAGTTGTAAATATTATTTAAAAATTATGTGCAAATTGAACATCTCATAAGAAATAACCACCTTGATCAAGGAGCCTCTATTCCAGTAATGTAGGGATAATTCAACATATATAAATCAAAAATTTAAATCCACAATATAAAAAGTTGAAAGACAAAAGCCGTATTATCATTTCATTACATTCAGAAAAGGTCTTTGACAAACTCCAAGACCCCTTCATAATAAAAGTACTAAAGATAATAGGGTTACAAAGGAAATACCTAAACATAATAAAGACAGTTTACAGCAAACCCATAGCCAACATCAACTTAAACAGAGAGAAACTCAAAGCAATTCTATTAAAATCAGGAACAGACAAGGTTGCCACTGTCTCCATGTCTATACAATTTAGGACCTGAGGTGTTGGTTAAAGCAATGAGAAAGCAGAAAGAGATCAAGGGTATACAAAACATTCAGTAATTATGGTAGTATATGTAAGTGATGCTACACATTCCACCAGAAAACTCCTACATCTGATAAATATTTTCACCAAAGTAGCTAGAAACAAAATTAGCTCACAAAAATCAGTAGCTCTCTTCTACACAAATGACAAATCGAATAACTAGAAATCAGAGAAACAACATTTTTCACAACAGCCTCAAATGATATAAAATATCTAAGTGTCACCCTATCCAAGTAAATTAAGGCTCATATGAATAAAACATTATGACACTGAAGAAAAAATGAAGAAGATATCAAAACATGGAAATATCCCATGTTCATGAATCCATAAGACTAATATAATAAAAATGGTCATCCAATTACAGATTCAAAGCCATACCTATCAAAATTTCAACACAATTCTTCACAGATCCTGAAAAGACAACTTTCAGTTTCATAGGGAAACAAAAAACCAATAATCAAAAAACAAAAACAAAACATAACAAAAAAACAGGATAGCTAGAATCTTCTTCAATAAGGAACAAATGAATACATAAAAAACATTACAACGTGGAATACTACTCAGTTATTAAAAACATGAAATCCTGAAATTTTCAGGTAATTTGGTAACACTGAACTGAACTAAACTAAAGTAAACTAAAATAAAATACAATCATCCTGAGTGAAGTAATGCAGACCCATGAAGACAGATGTGCTATGTATTTGCTTTTATGTGAATATTAGCATTTACATTAATGATATCCAACCTAAAGTCCGTAAAAACACGTAAGTTAGGTTAGAGTTAAGTAAATAGGAGTGGGGACAGATAGATCTCCCTAAGAAAGGAAAATAGAACAGATAGTTATAGATGGATAGGGAGGATTGTAATGGAAAGATCAGGTCCAGAGAAGAAAGTAACAAGGAAATAAGGTATGGAACATGTCAGAGACAAGTAAAACTAAGATCCATTTGAGGCGTAGTATGAGAACCTATGACAATAGAAGCTTAATAAAATCTATGCATACATGAAGGGGATCTAAATGAAATAGTCAAATAATGGGGAGCCAAAGCTCTAGCTGGTAGATCTCTTGTCATTAAATGAAGTTTCCAGCACAATCTATTGTAGGGTTATATCTACTTGAGTGGTTGGCCAAAGTGGTACCCTGAGAAACTCACAAACAATTGGATATTGCCAATACTATGGCTGCTCTTTACAAACTGATAGTGAGCCCAATTACTGAAGAAAACACCTACACAAATCATTGAACATAGAGAAGTCCAGATAGTGACTCCAGAACGCCTTTAACCCTATGTGCTAGCATCTTGGGTACAGGAAGGCACTGTATACACTACCAAAGGAGGAATGTAAGTACTAACTCAGCCACAAACCCTTTCATCAACGGTTGGGTTCTGCCTGCAAGATATCCTAGTGCAATGGTGACACGGAGCTCATGGGAGTAACCAACCAATATCTGAGCTAGGCTAAGGCTCAGTCCACAGGACGGAATCCACATCTGACACTTCTTGAGTGACCAAGAACTTGAGACTAGAGAGGCCAAGGTCCTAGGGTAAAACAAACTACTACTGTTCTTTGCTAAGCAAACAAAAATGCTAGCAATAACATGACTCCTAATTAAATATGCTATACTTATAGACCAGTGCCTTGTTCAGCCATAATCAGAGAAGTTTCCTCCTACAGCAGATGGAAACAAATATGAAATACACAGCCAAATATTATGCAGAGGAAGAGAGGCCTAGGAACATTCAGCCCTAAATGGGATGTCTCTATCAAAACCCTTTCCTCATGGCTCAGGGAACCCTGTAGAAAAGGAGGAAGATAAATCATAAGACCCAGAGGGAATGGAGGACATCAAGAAAACATATTCCTCAAAATCAACAAGATTGATACATATGAACTATTAGAAACTGAGGCAGCATGCACAGGGCCTGCAGGATTTGCACTAGATGGGGCCCTAGAGCTGAAAAGAGAAGTGAACAGGTGCTTGCATCACTAACACAGAAGCTATCTCCAATTGATAAACACTTACAAATGAAAAGTTAGTTTTCTCAAAGGGAGTCTCAGTGAGGATCATAAGGGTAAGCTGCATGCCTAGCAGTTGATGGCCAGCAGAAAATAAACTCAATTGCATTATTAGAAGTTCCTTGTCTCATAATGTCATGTCAGTGCTTTTAAAATAAATCTTATTTTATGTTAAATTTATTTTAATTATATTTTTCTCTATTTAGCACTCAGGTCCTTTGCATACATATTATGGCTTCCAGTTTACTATTTTTATTATCCCCTAGAAGGGTGTTTGTTTTCTTATGAAAGGGAAAAAAGGGACTGATATGCATCGGAGGGTAGTAGTAAGAACAGGGAGAAGAACAGGGATGCTGTGGTAAATATTAATCAAAAGTTTCTACCCTGTCTTATGTCATTCAGTTTCCTGGTAAAAGGACACAAAACTTTGATTTCTATAATAAGCCTCAAACAGCAGTAGAGCTGAACAGATATCCATCCTCTATGGCTATTTTGTAAACCAAGCTGTAATTTGACATATTTTTGCTTGTGCCACTCTTACTCAATTGGCCTGCCCTCACAGCTACGTTTTCATGATTTACCTACCCTATGGCATCTTTTCCTTTCTCCGTCTACTCTCTTTTCTCCTCCTGTGCTCCTGCCTCAGACCCCAAGCCTGGGAACCAAAACTCTGCCTACTTCTCTTGTGCCCAGCTATAGGCTGTTAGCATTTGATTCAATCAATAGTTTAAAATTAAAAAGCAAGGTTACATAGCATCATTTGGTATACATGAGGATCTCCTAGTCCCTGCGGGCAACCAGACCTTGGGGGCCAGTACTTAGCATTACAACACCAATAGACCAAGCCTCAACAGAGGGAGAAAAAAACCATAATTAAATTATACTATATAAGGGGGGAAAAGTTGTTTTTAATCAAAGGGTAAAACAAGAATCTAGCTTTTTTCAAGATGACCTACTAACTAGCCAGCAGAGAGACCACAAATGAATAAATAGATTGGGATAATGTACTCAGTGGAAAGTGTATAATCCTGGTATATATTCCAGTTCCCAGGGAGTTCTCATAGCCAGAACCCATCAACTTGGGAAAATAATGTAGTTCCCAGGGAAAAGAACCAGAAAGCAAGACCAAGTGATAAGGCATCTTTTACCTTTCCCTCAAATGATATATGATTTGTTATTCAGATGACCACATAGCTAATAGTGAGGGAAACAAAGAACTAATCTGATCTTTCCCAACACACAACTGTAGGATAGGTCAGGACATATCTACTATTTAGATAACATCTTTTTTCCATTCTGCCAACATTCACATGATGACTGTCTCACCAGTTACATATAACTCCAAATGCTCTACCCTTCCTTACTTCCAATGATGTCCATTTCATCATTATCTCTTACTTGTATCTACTAAAACAATTTGTTATTGACAATGTTTTGCTCCATTCCTCTGTACTTAATGTTCTAAGCTAGTTTTCTTATCAAATCTAGAATGTTCCTATAATGATCCCCTCATTTAAAATGATTGCTACCGTTTTGCCACACATCAAAACTAAAGCTTCTAATGTTACAATTGATGACCCAGCCTAGCGACAGTTTGTTTGCAAGATATATTTCCTTAAAAATTGTTTCACATGTAAAAGATACCTGAATAAAAATTTGAGCCTCAACAGTGAAATGAAGCCCTGTAGACCTAGTGACATTGTTCAACTAGTCAAAGCACATGTCACTTGAAAACAAAGGCTGAGATGAGAATCCATGTTTGACAATACAAAGATAGAAAGAGAAATATGACTCCACAAAAATGTTCTCTACAGCTGTGTCTGGCATATGTGTGTGTCTATGCTATTATTATTATTATTATAAATATTAATTAATAATGATGATAAAATTTTAGGAAAGCACTGGTATGTTGACTTTGATTAAAATTTATGATGAATTCGTCCTTTGGCTCAAAGAAATAGCAAATTAAATAGAGGAGAGAAGAAAAGAAGGGGAGGACAATATCTTTACAGATAAATCTATGTTTGAAATGTAGGAAGATGAGTAAAGAAACAAAAATCACAGGAAGAAGTATGTCCATGAAAGAAGCCAGCATAAGAAGGAAAAGATGAAGAGAGCAAATCTCAGACATCACATGAGAAGGTATGTAGAGTTGGCAGTTTACAGCTATGGAAATGAAGGTTTAAGTAGGTTCATGATGACTTTGTCCAATGCTATAGAGCTAACAGACTGAGTTTTCAAACTTTAATGTAAAGGCCGTCAGATCTCTATTATATTGAGATGTAAATTTATGCATAAATATTCATTGAGCAATCATTGAGCGTCAAAGACTATAGTTAAAAGTAGAGACACATCACTCACTCGGTAAATAGCCGATTGGACTTTGCTGGGGGAGTGAGGAAAGAGTGAGCTTCCAGCCGATAGGCTTGTTCCTTCCTTATTATATTATTTCTACTCTTCAGTATTCCCTAGGGTGTGTGTGTAAGTGTGTGTGTGTGTGTGTGTGAGTTCATATAGATGATATTAAATTGCTTCCCTCTGTTATCCCTTAATTAAGCCTTGACATAAGAATTATCCTGTTTCAGATAAGAACTAGACCAAGATTGCTTAGAATCTTATCTAAGGAAGTTCCTACCAAGAAGGAACTACTAAAGCAAGTCCATGAAAGCAGGGATTTATCGGAAAATTCCCCACTGTAAAATTTAGAAACACATTCTCTGCATCCCCCAAACCGCATTCACCTTTACCCTTTGTTTTCGCTGCTCTGGTTGTGATAACATGACCCCACTGTGAATATTCAAAAGTAGAAACGCCATTCAGTTTTCTACAAGTGCAACCCTCACTGTCTTCACCACTGTGAGAACTCCTCAATTCACACAGAAATTAGTGGGTAAGCGGGTCACCCATGCCTTCCCTAGCTCTCAAATAAAACCTGTCTATCAACTTTAGGCTCTGCAAAGAGGCCAGCTGCAGGACCCAGGATCAACTGATGAATATGGGTGTACTTCTGGTTTAGAGGAGTGGGGACAGAATATATTTCTGTAAAACATTTTCCTGCACTGTATCATCAATTAGACAGAAAGTCTTAAGTATTCCATATTATAAGTGAAGAAATTCCTTATCTGGGGATTTTAAGAAAATATGTCATACATTGGATACAATAAAAAAAAAACTTTTTCTTGATTGATGGATGGATAGATGGGTGGGTGGAGTGAAGTATGTATGTGTATGCGTGTTTGTGTGTGTGTGTGTGTGTGTGTGTGTGTGTGTGTGTGTGTGTGTGTGTGTGAAGACCAGAGGACAACTTTCAGGAGTTGATTTTCTTTCTGTTACGTGAGTCCTGAGGATTAACCAGATCTTCAGGCCTGACAGGAGCAACTCTAGTGACTAAAGCATCTCAAAGGTTCTACTCTACGTTCTTATGGTCAATTTGTAAGGAAATCGAGAAATTATGTATATGTATATACATATATAATTGTATGTACACACACACACATGCAGACACACACACTCAAACACAAATTGAGCAGAGAGTGGGAGCAGAGGTAATACACACCTAAAACAAAAATTCATTTGATTCACCTCTTTAACTTCTCAGAAAAAATGTTAAGACACTAGAAAACTGTACACCTGTGTCTGCCTGACTAATTGCTTACACTGGAAGGACTGAATTGCATTTTCCTTTCTATAGTAGCCCCATGAACCTATGTGAAATCTCGATCTCATGTTGTTGAAAAACAACTCAAAAATGTCTTGCAAGTTATTAGCTTTAATTCCTGCAAAGCTATGTTTATTTGGATTCTAATTTTGAATATATCCCAAATGACAAATTAAAAGCTTTTAAGCCTTGGCTGGGTTTGAGTCCCTCTCAGAAGCCCATTCTTATCGAAATAAAATGGGACCCAAACGCTCAGAGACACAAAGTTTTCTTTATCTCAAACAAACACAGCTAGAATATTAGAAATGAGAAAGAAGTAACATTTTCTGGAAAGGCTTAACATTTTATTACCCGCATGCACGCTTGCTTTGCAAAATCTCCCAACTGAACAATGGTTTGTATTATCCTCAGCCTTCGGTTCTCCTCCAAATCCTCTCTCGACGACGGCGTTTCTCAGCTCTCCAAGCACTGCCTGACAGTTTTGTTATTTCAGTCAGATTTTCTGCAGTTTTACTTCTCTGCCGTCTGGATGATTTTATTATTTACCATATTCTTTCTTTCAGACTGTGGGTTTTATTCTGGTTTTGGCTTTCCGGGGTTTTGGCAGGCGACTGCTATAAAATACAAGAGATTTGGAAGCTATGCAGATGGCAGATATAGTGCTGTGTGCTTTCATTCATGATGGACTTCCCTCTTTTTTATAACAGGTGGGAAAACTGCCAGCTCCTATTTCCTGTGCCTACTTTTGACATATTTAAGTGAGACTGTGGGACTGACATGCAGGGCTGGAAGATTGCTAGTTTGAGTAGGCTCTGGTTGTTGGAATTTAAAAAAAAAGAAAATCTGTGGGTATTTTGCATGAATCTTCTTTCACTTGTTTTTTATTTTAGTCTCTCCATTTACCTCAGAAGTTAACGTCTCCTTCCTTTTAAGAAGAGTCAAATTATTTCCCAAGGTTTTATTTTAGTTGTTCATCCCTTGTAGTAATGCTTTAACGCTGGGTTATTTTTCAAATCTCACAAAGAATTGCCTCTGAAATAACAAGAATTGATTTCTCAACTACTTGTTAAAGTTGTTTCTAGAAATGATTTCTATAAAAGAGAAGCAATCACTAAAGTTGTCTTGATACACTGACTCAAACTTAGATATCCTTTTTCAGAATAAAAATGTTGCCACCCACAAAACTTGCATTTAGGGCCACATTACAAACCAAGAGAGTAAATATTTAATTGTATAAAATTTCACCAGACAACTGCAAACAATTAAGTGTTCTTGATGGCTCAGTTTCCCTTGATTATACCTTTATACTCTAATAGGAAAAGTTGCATTGAGGAATATGTAAAAAGAATTAATTTCTGTGCAGGGTAAAATCCCAAAATAAAATATGTACAAGTCCCTAGCATAAGATAAGCAAACTTAAATAAATCAACACTTTATTGACATAATTAGTGCATTATATTAACATATCAAGTTTTATTTGCTAGCATATTATAGAATATTTTATTGATGTGCTGTAGAAAATTTCATAATTTTGTTCTGAGCCACATGTAAATAACATGACACATAAGCATATCCCTGGATCCAATCTTTCTTATGCTCCTAAATATGACACATTCACTTGATAGGAATTGGCCAGTGGGTTGTGTATGTACAATTTACGAAGCCCT
This sequence comes from Grammomys surdaster, assembly GCF_004785775.1. Classification (NCBI taxonomy): domain Eukaryota; kingdom Metazoa; phylum Chordata; class Mammalia; order Rodentia; family Muridae; genus Grammomys; species Grammomys surdaster. Next base: position 6,669,680 of record NW_021604719.1, read on the forward strand.
AGCCATAGGAAACCTGGGATTCTATATGTCAATCATATCATTCCCCTTTCGTTTTCCTTTTCCTCTCTCCAAGATTTCCCATATACCCCTTCTTGCTCTGTTTTAAATTTGTGACTTTTTTCATTAATTGCTGTGAGTGTAAGAGTGTATGTGCATAAATATCCCTAAATACATAAATACAGCCTGCTTGGTTTGTAGTATGTATGTATATATGTATGTATGTATGTATGTATGTATGTATGTATGTACGTATGTTTGAAGGAATGACCAATTGGTATTGAGTAACCAACTGTTGTATTATTGGTGTGCTTTTCCCTGGAGAACACTATTTCTCCTGCTCTCAGCATTCCTTAATTGCCTGTACCTTTTTTTGTAGGCTTCAGGCCTTGTGGATTTTCCCTTGATCATTTAGCATGTCTACTATTGTGTTTGTTCAGCTATTGTTTAGAAAGCGTGTTGGTGAGATTTACAAAACTACTCCCATCTAAGGCTCAGGGGCATTGGGAAGAGGGGATATGTAGATTGTTAGAGTTGGAGCAAAATGGAGTTTGCTATGAGATTGTGTCTTATAGTAATACCGTAAGCCACATCCATATTGTCTCACCACTATGTACTTACATTCAACTGAATAATATATGTAGCCAAATTAAAATGAGACTCCAATACAAGAGTTAAATGTTGTATAATGGTGAGATATCTTATATTTAAATGAAGTGTATACATATAGGTGCAAATATATTATGATATAAACATTTTCAAAACTCCAATCAATATACCAGCCACATATCAAGTTATCTCTTAAACAGAGAACAAAAAAATGAACATTCACAAAGTAATGAAGTCAGGTTTCTTGAACAATCCATGTTTTTCAATAGAAACTTACCATAAGGAAGACCAGTCATCTCTTTCTCATTAATCTATATGTATATTCAAAGTAAGAAACTGTAGCATACTGTAAACATAACTAATTTTTAAAACACCATGCTTTGTGACACATTACCTGAGGTAATTTGTTTCTGTGAGAATCTCAGAAAGATTTAAAAGTAGAACTGAGAAAAAATAAATTATTTTCTATAAATAAGCATTACTTTATCTAATTTAGTATAACATTAATAAAATTATCAAAAAATCATCTCCAGAGATACACTTTACTTTAATGTTCACATAGAAAAATAACAAAGCAAAATATCTATCTATCTGTCTGTCTGTCTATCTATCTACATTAGACCAACAAAACAGAAAATATATACATGGTTCTACTATATAGAGAAATTTAGAATAGAAACAACCAACAGCATATAATGTTTGTGCTAAGGAAATAGTAGAGTCATTGGTATAGTATAAATTGGGTTCATTGCTCATGTTATATATAAGGAATAATTTCACATGTATCAGAATTTGGGATATAGGAAATATATTCATATCTATAAATAAATTGGGAAACATCATTTAGTAATGAATCTGGAGATTACTTTCTAATTATGATGTATAACATAGAAGCAATAAGGAAAAGAACTGGTGAGCTTTATGTGTATATAAATTGTATGATTTTATAGAAAAACATAAATCAGTAGGACACTATAATATGTCAAAGGATGAAGCTGATATGTTGATACGACAAACATATATGTCTTGTCTTCTATAAGTCTGTAGCAAGAATACATGCAGAACTAATGAATATAAAAGGAAACCAATAACTTAGAGAATTAAATATCAATAATATATATAAGACTATTGTCTTAGGGAAATACAAGAGCATTTAATATTTTGTTACCTATAGAGAACTAAGGAAGGAAGGAAGGAAGGAAGGAAGGAAGGAAGGAAGGAAGGAAGGAAGGAAGGAAGGAAAGAAGGACACAAAAAACTAAATAAAATATTTTATCTTAACTAAAATATTAAATTAATTACTGCTATAGATCAAGATGGAGTCAAACTATTCCTATTTAGAGATGATAATATACATAAGATATTCTAAGTATTCCATTAGAAAATTTCTAGAAATGATGAAGGCTTTCAGCAAAGTGGCAGGATATAAAATCAACATGCAAAAGTCAGGAGACTTTCTATAAACCATAAATGTGTATGCTGAGAAAGAATATATGGCATCATTTATATTCTCAATAGCTTCAAACGTAATCTGGAAATAAACATAACTAACTTGATAAGAAACCTCTACAGTGAAGACTTTAATTCTCTGAATAATTAAATTAAGGAAGACAATGGAAGACAGAATGATCTTCAGTACTCATAGATGGATAGAATTAAATTTATTGGAATTATCATTCTGCCAAAAGCAATTTACAGATTCAATTTGACTCTATAGCATGAGTTAGTTGCAGAAACAAAAAAAAAAAATAGAAAGGGATCTTGGAGGGAGAGAGGCAGAAGGAGCTCTAGAGAGGGGAATAGTCGGGCATAGGTGCTATTAAAGGTAAAGAGAGGTATTATTGGAAAAGAGGAAGGGTAATACATAGGAAGATGGAGAAACTTCAGACAAACAACACCGATTATTGAAAAGCCATAGGGTAAGACATTATTTTATAAATGTGTGTGTGTGTGTGTGTGTGTTTCCACTCAGGGTGCTCATGCTATCCCAAGATTTATATTTTAACAAAACACTTAGTACCAAACATAGGAAACCTCTCTTCAAGTTCCTGATCCCAAAACAATATTGAATATTTCCATTCCTCCAAATTGTCTACCAGACATTAAGATAAGACATTATTCTGAAGATACCACATATGTTGGAGTTTAGCTCGAACTGATATGGAAGCCTCCTATATAAGAACTAGCTCTTTTAGTACCTGAAGGTACTATGCAAATGGAGAAGGAGAAAAGCAGTCAACAGTCCTTCTCAGCTATAAAGCCTACAAATTACAGCAATGATTGGCCTAACAAGTCTCAATGGTGCCAAAGTGGTGATTTTCTTAAGGGTAAGCAACAGTGGTCTAATTTGACTTTAGGCCCATTCAGTAGGAGGAATTAATGGCTAGTACTGTAAACCTGACCAGCTACCTATGAAAAAAGAGGTCACACACCATAGAGGGAAACCTACTACTGCCATTTTTTAAACCAACATGATTTCTAATTATATATTAAATACCCTAAACCCAGAGAAAAGTGTAGCTCTCACTGCTAATTAAAATATCTTCATTTTACAATATGAAAACTTTTACAGAGACCCACAGCTGGTCACAGTCCTAACTGGTACTTCTACAATACAATTCTTATATCTAAGGCTCAATGTATATGAAGGTCAATAAGAAGGTAAGAAACAGATAAACAGATGAACAGATTGTGTGTTGTGAGATAGTATTTTCTAGGCAAGTGATGCTGCACTCATAAAAATCTCAATAACATGGTAGTTTAAAAAGACCTGCATTATGACAATATCAGCCATCATGATGATGTGAATGAAGAGACCTCACAGGACACTTCTCTTTTTTTAATTAACCATTCTATTTACATTTCAAATGGTATCTCCCTTTCAGATTACCCCTCCACAACCCCCCATCCCATCCCAACAATACTCTTCTATGAAGAATTTAGAGGTAATCAATGCATGCTGAAAGAAAGACTTTTATTCAATTCTAAATGGTCAGCTCTAAACACATGTACATAACAGTAAAACTGAAGATTCTACAGCTTGTACATACATGTAACAACATCAATAACAACAATAAAGAAGTAGCAGTTATAAATTTGTGAAATAGTAGAAGATGTGGGAGGAGTTGAGGGGAGAAAAAAACTGTAAAATCAGTTCTAATATATTAAAATTTCAAGAAAATTTAAAATGTAAAAGAACAAAGTAAACCTATTATACAATCAAAGTACAAAACATGTTTGAAAATATAGTGGATGGCTGTCATCAAGTTATCATGTACAGTTGATAGAAATGAAGAATGCTTTAACCCAAGATAATTTACCTAAGAAAATTACACCCAATTACCCATTATCTAAGTAATCCAATGAGTAAGAACTTTCTTCCAAGTATATCAACAACAATATAGAGTGCCATGTGTCCAGATTATACATGGTAACAGTATCAATAATAATATTAAAAAGGATCAATGTCTATACTCTTTTTATAGGGCTCAGTGGACATTTCTGAAACAATGAAATTAAAGAAAGAAAATATCACTGGTTCTGATATTCAGTCATCACCAGAATAAATTATTGGGTGGAAAAATGCTATAGTTTTTAATTTTAATACCATTAACAAAGGGGCCTAGAACTGTCAGCAGTTACACAGTGGTCATTGAAGGGCACACATGTGTATGTGCACATATCTGTACAGCCTAGTTATTGATAAAATCCTATACAAAACTTCTAGAAGCCCCAGTTTCAGCCTAGCACCTATGTTGGGTTGCCCACTAACTCTAGGGAGATCAGCACCTTGCCTTTTTGGGCACATGCACAATGATACATATAATTAGAGATTATAAAAATATGTCCTAAAAAACAAAAACAATAAAAGGAGGTAGCATAGAGCCAAAATTTGGACTTCCACCTTGAATTTTGACTTTGGAGTCTTATAATGTATAGCATATCTACTCAATAGAACTAACAAGTATACCTTTACCTTGGAAAGACACTAAAGAAAATGAATTTCATTATGTCTTGAAGCAACAATATAGTCACATGCATATACATATGTTGAGGTATTGAACATATTTCTATGGATTATGTGCTATGAACAAACTGAACCAAAAATCAAAAATTAAACAAAGCTTTTTTTAAATGTTATGTTCTTCAATGGTATAATTATTAGTAGAAATCCTGGCATTATTTTTAGAGGGCATTATGAATATATGTAAGACAAAAAACATGAGTTGCATGCTAAGGATATTAGGAAGAAATGTTCTCAAAATAAGAAAAAGAAATTTCAACACAGAAATCAGATAATCTGTCTGGGCATAGAGGCACAGCACACACTTATAGTCTTAGCACTTGGAGGGCAGTGGCAAAAGCAAAAGGATTCAAGGTCACCATCAGCCACACAAAGATGTCCAGGATAGTCTGAGCTAATGAAGCCCTGACTCAATGGGTTATAAAAATAAGCCAATAAATACTTTTTCCTTAAAGAAGAAAATATGAAGCAATGAGGGAGATGTGGGAAAAGGTTAAAGAAGAGTTGACGAGGGTGGAGAATGGAGAGTGGATACAATCAAAGTATAGCATATACATACAGTAAATTACCAAACATTAAATTACCAAATTAAAAATATTTACAATTAAAAATCAGAGAACCTGAAGTATGTACCACATATTCTGAAATTTAATTTGCCAATGTTACTATCAATTCCTGAAACATTTTTCTCACCATAAGGAAGTACTTACTTCAAGTTCTGTTTCCTGAAGTTTTCCAAAAGACAAAGACATGATGAGTTAATAATAGGCAAACTAAGAGCCTCATTTAAATTCAAATTATAGTTTAATACTAAAAGGTTAAAAGAGCTTTTTAAAAGGTATGTTTCTAGATTATGAAATATTCCAAATGGGCCTTGCAAATATTTTGTTCCAAAATCAAAAACAACAACAATAAAAGCCAATAAACACTGAAAAGACTATGGAGTAACAGGAAAAGGGAGGAAAGCTAACTAGCTCTGCTCGGTAGCAAGGATTTGCAAATCAGAAATTATTTCATCTGTGACTGCTTAAAATATACCCAAATAGTTCTTTCCAAATCACTGGTGAACTTTGTAATCACATCAATAACTTTCCTCATTCTGAAAATTAATAGATAAAGATAGGTTGTAAAAGCTCAATTATACCTTTTTATGCCATTGTTCTTGGCAACAGAAATACTGCTTGAGTGAATTATTCTTTATGGAACAAATGTAACAACCAATTACTTAAAATTAAAAATCATGATAGTGTAAATTCAAAAGAGATAAAAGCATCTTGGCAATGGTCACTGGGAATTCAATAGATAAAAGGCTGATGAGGAACCTGTGTTGTGTGACCCACAGTCACACAGAAGAAAGTCGACCATTCTTCTATCATGATGCGCCAGAAAGTCTGTGGAATCTCTTCAATTGTCGTTTGAAGAGTTTGCTCTAAAAAAAGAGACTGAATCAATTAAGACATCAGGTTTATAATTTAGGTAGATGAGCCAATGCCAACATATGACAAGCAGCCAAATTCAAAGTAAAAAAAAAAAAAACAACCCTACTCCATTTTTCAACAAATAAATAACAACTAGAGTGGAAATAACATTGCTGAAGTTCTTTGTATTGTTCATGTCTGCATTTTAATTTGACTTAATTTTAAAGGCAGAATTTTTTTTTTTAGATAATTGAACAAATTAGAACTTCAATGGTTTTCAGATATTTTTGATACTATCAGCTTGTGATTAATAATAAGGTACATATTAAGTCAGTAAATATTGGAAATAAATTCCTTAGAACTCAGGGTACCAGAGATTTGTTTATAAAATAATTAAAAAATTAATAAGCAATAAAACAAGATTTCAAAATGTTAGTTATTAAAAGTCAACACAGTAAGATGATGGCTTCTTGGGCTGTTTATTTTCTTATTTTTACAATTGAGCTGATTGTTATCAGAAAATTTTCTCTCTTTTTTTTTTTGCCAAAGTTTTTCTGTACTTAAATATGGCTAAAGTAAAATTATCTAAGTCATAGACCAAGAAATATGGGCCCAGCAGGAGCTACGAAATTGTGATAGATCAGTCTTGGTCAGCCATCCTCAGAGAAGTTTCCTCTTGCAGCAGATGAGTACAGCCAGACAGTATGCAAGAGACTGAGAGACTTCAGAACATCCAGCCCTAAATGGGATGTCTCCATCAAAGCCTTCTCTTTGGAGCTCTGGAAACCTTACAGAAGATGGAGCAGAAAAAGCATAAGAGAGAGCATATAGATGGAGGATACCAAAGAAACAAGCCTTTTACCCAACAGAACCAAAGTACACAACTCACAGAGACTGAGGCAGCATGCACAGGGCCTAAGGAGTCTCTACTACATGAGCGCCTAGGGCTGAAAGGAGAAATGTACACATAGCCACTATTCCTAACCCAAAAGCTAGCTCTAATTGATAACCACTTGCATAGGAGAAATTAGCTTTCTCTAAGCAAGTCTCACTGGAGAAACAAACTACTGATTTTTTCCTTTATTCTTCTCTCATATATTACTTCCCAACAACAGTTTCCCTTTCCTTGGCTCCTCCAGTCTTACCTGCACCTTCCCTCTCACACAGATCCAAGTGTCTCTTTGTGTTTAAACAAAAGAATATGCCTCCCAGGAATATCCACCAGACAAGGACTAACTTAAGGGTATGCTACATGCCCAGCACTAGATGACCAATAGAAAATGAACTCAAAACATCTTTGGAGGGTTTCTTGTCTCACAATGTCATGTCAGGACTTTTAAAATATTTTTATTTTTACTTTTACTATTACTTTTATTTTGTTTTGTTTTACTTTATTTTATTTAGCTTCCCGTTTCCCCTACAGTTTTTATGTATATTATACATATTCTTCTTTGGGGATTTATAGGATTCCTTAATGTAAACCCATAGGTCTCTGCATTTGTATCTGTTTCTTGTGCTTTTTCTTTGGCCCCTTTCCTTCTCTTTGTTTACCCTATTCTGAGTTGTTTTTTTATCTTATTTCATTATTATCCCTTGGAAACCTGTTTATTTTCTGAGAGACAGAAAGGGCGTGGATCCAGAAGGAAGGGAGGTGGAAAGAAACTGAGAAGAATAGAGGGAGAGAAAACACAATCACAATATATTATATGAAAATAATTCTACTTTCAATAGCAGAAGGACATATCGAGAGTCTAGCAGATCCCTCCTAACTGTTTTCTTGTCGTCTGTGTATGCTTGTATTTTATGTTCTTCTCTGCCAGAGTTCTGTGCTTTTCTCTGAAATACTAAAGGTTAAAAAAGTCATTACTATAAAAAGTTTCTATATATAAATGTGCTTAGATCACCTCTCAAGATCCTATAGCCTAACATTAAATTTGCCTATAGCCTGAGGAATGTTTAATATTTAATATTTATAGCTAAATTTATTTGAGACCAGAGGTGGAAGAGAATTTTACAGAGAAAGAGTTCTTTGTGAATTGAGCACCAAATCTTGCAGTTGTATTACGATGGTCAGGCCTCTGGGTCACTTTTATAAATCTGATAACTATAAATTCAGAGATAAAGGGAATAGCTTGATAAAAGAATAACATGAACCCAAGATTAAAATGATGACCTAAGAGAGCAGTTAAATTAGATTAGTTCTTTCTAGCAGTTACTGATGGTACCTGAAAGAACAACTTGACCAACTTGGGGCAGCATAAGCCAGGAAACACTGTCTGAAAGAGGTGACCGTGAGGATGGGGTTTATTATAGATTAGTTTTCTTTCTGTTCACACCGCTATGTGTCATAACCAACTGAAACAATAAACCAACTTCCATAGAGATTCATTTTGATTTCTTTGTCCATCTGTGGAGGAGGCAAAATAAAACCCTCTTGTACCATCAAATGAACAGGCCTAGGCTTTTAGTATTGTTCTGTATTGCTGAAAATTAAAATGATATCCTTAGCAGAAGTTCAATACTGAAACCCAAACCTAATAACAGGAGGAAATTAAAAGTAAGAAATCCAAACATATAGAAAATGTTAGCTTTGTCACTGGATCACTCAGAATTTCATTTAGAAATTTAACAATCTTACCTCAAGAGTTTCTGTTTTTCTTATACTTAAGGCATAAAGTACTTCTCTTTTTATTACATTGGTGTAGGAGTATAGAACTGAATGGCATGATATAGAATAATTATTATTTATGTACATAGAGGTATGTAAGCTGAAGCATTAAAACTTCATTCATACCAGAAACTATATGACAAGGTGTTCTCTTCAGACCTGGTGTCTGTAATATGTTCCCTGGGTCGGTCACTCACTTGGATGGAACACAGAATTGAGATCACACAAACAATACAATTCTTATTCAAGGATTTTTGCAATGTAGCAAGTCTCGTTTTTTTAAGTGTAATTTTTAAGGCTGGAGAGATAGTTCAGCCATTAAAATTAATTACTTCTCTTACAGAGAACCCAGGTTTGGTTCCAAGTACCCACATGGCAGCTTACAAACATCTACAGTTCCAGTTCCAGAAGATCTGATACCTTCTACTGACTCATTCATGAATACAGTGTACACACAAACACAAGTATATACACATAACATAAAATAATATTTAAAATAACATCATGAGTGAGACTAGAGACACATCTCAGTAAAAAAGAGCACTTGCTAATTATGTAGAAGTAGGGTTTGATTCTGAGCACCTACATAGCACCTAAAAACATCTGTAACTCCAGTTTCAAGGAGTCTACCACCCTCTTCTGGCCACTTCAGGCACTGTATGATAATGGTACACATACGTACATGCAGGCAAAGTACCCATACACATAAAATAAATACATCTTTAAATAAAAACACATGTGCTGAGATTTGGGGAAATAAATTAACTTGTAAAGTATTTGTACAAGCATGCAGATCTGAGTTGAAATATCAAGGGCCAATATAAAAAGTCAGATACAACCAACCAAAGAGTATACATAGAAGGGAATCCATGGCTCCAGATACATATGTAGCAGAGAATGGCCTTATCTGGCATCAATGGGAGGGGAGGCCCTTGGTCTTGTGGAGGCTTGATTCACCAGCATAGGAGATGCTAAAGTAGTGAGGTGGGAGTAGGTGAATGGGTGGAGGAGCAAGCATCCTCATACAGGAAAAGGGGAGGGAGCGAGGGGTGGCATGGGGTATTTGTGGAGGGGTAACCAGGAAAGGGAGTAGCCTTTAAAATCTAAATGAATAAAATTATTAATTAAAAAAAGAAGAAGAAGGAAAAGTACGGTACAGTAGTTGGTACCTATTATCCCAGTGGAAGTAGAAAGAGAGACAATAGGATCCATGGGCTTGCTGGCCATCCTCTCTAGCAAAATCACAAACCTGAACCTGAAGAGGTTCAGTGAAAAACTTTGTCTTAAAAACTAATGTGGACAGCATTTTAAAAAATAAAACAAATTTACATCCTCACTACAGAAATCAGAAGGAAAAAAAATAGTATGTTGCAATGAGCCATTAAAACGCAACCTGAAGTTGTATAACCATCAGCAATGGTTCATAGATGTGCATTGTAAGGTCCAAGTATGGTTGTAAAATTTAAGTCATTATCAGTTCTCTCATTACAGAAGTTCTAATTTCATATACATGCATCATTGATGAGAAGCCCTCATCCTACACAAGGTAAATGGAAAAACTCTGGTGAGACAAAAAAAAAAGTCTTCAAAAAAACAAAACATAAAAACAATGCACAATCTTGGTCCATAAGGCAAACATAAATGCCTACAGATAGCATGCAGTATGTTAGTAGTTATTATAGGCAAATAAGGAAAACAGTCTATTTGTCACAAACTATAACAGCAAGAGCCACTAGACCAGGATTGCTGTAGTGAAGATCATAGCTGGGCTCAGCCGACCACAGGGCAACAGCCGCTTATCTCTACCAGAAGCCCACGAGGAAATGCAAAATAGCTTAAACTAAAAACATGCCACTATTGTTCTCTATATGTCCGTACAAGCAAATGTCATAAACTGAGAACTTACAGACAACAAGTTTTACAACTTCTGAAAGCTGGGAAGTCTAAGATTGACATACCCTTCCTGCCTGGTCCAAGGTGACTATATGTACTATGTCCCTACATAAAAAATACAAAATCGACATCTGTAACCTCTCTTATAATGACACTAATCTTCCTCCTTAGGGCTCTATAGTCATGGTCAAATAACTTCAAAGACCCTATACTGCATTGTCTTGATTTGTGCAAGCAACTGACAATGTATGAATTTTGAAGAAACACGTGTGTTCAGAAAAGAGGCATAACCCATTCCACATCCATCAAAATTATCATGACAAAAGAAAACGTTTCTTGCTAAGTTCAGCCTTTGCTGAACTTTTTGTTCAAATTTCAGACAGTATATTCTAAGGAATATAAGCAGTAATCTCCAATGTCCCTATCTTCAGTTAGCCGTGAAACTAGGAAATAAATCATCACAAGAAAACCTGGACTTTAAATAAGCCACTAAGGAAACTGAATCTCAACAGATCTTGGGGCAATCATGCATCCCTTCCCATATTATTGACTTCTTTATCTTGAAGTCATCCTGTCCAGATTATATGAATGTCAGTCCGTTTCTCCCATCCTTATTCATTTGACAAACATTCTCATTGTTAAAATAACTTCAAGTGTAAACTTAGTATGTAAGGCTGAGCCAACTCAGCACCTAGCATGTAAAGAGCAGTACAAACATGGCCTCCTGTCTATGTACAATGCCACAACAGCAACCATTATACTCATCCAGGAAGAAAAATATCCCATGCTCTATTTTTGACTTATTTGCTTATCATCCAATGCATTAAATCTTTCAGTGTGCTTAACACTTCAGTATCACTTTTAAGTAAATGATGAGCAGTAACGGACTATAAGCAATCAGAATGAGTATGAATAACATTTATAACCTAAAAGTACTCTTACTATTAATTTTACTAAAAGATAAGACTAAGCAAAAGTAGAAAAATGTACAACTTCAGCACAAAAAAGTGCTGGTATAATTTCAATTCTGAAAATCTGCAAGTTGAAAGGAAAACATGAAAATCACACCCCATCACTCATAGCAACTCTTACATAAGCATCTACAGTCTTTCAGCACACACCACATATCTTTGAACTGTGAAAGAAGTTATCAATACCTCAGTGGCACATCTGAAGACAACTTAAAGGTAGATATAAATAATCACTGATGTTTACAAAATTAAGCAATGACAAGTACATTTTACCTGGAATTCAAATGTGAGGACAGTATATTCTAAGGACTTACTGAAACTTCACAAATCATCTGCTCTAAACTCCTGAATTGGTTTTCAAAAAAAAAAAAAAATAGGGCCACTAGGCATCTACTAACTCAGAGTCCCAGAAGTAGAAGGTCATTTTCATTTTCTTCAACTCAATGTCTGTGTATATAATCACATAAATTATTTATCATTTTATCCCTGATGTGATGTGACCCCTTCTCTATTTGTAAGAATGAGGTAGTGGTTAAATTCATTATTGTTATTACAAATTCTTAGGTCTCTGAATGGCCAAGTCAACATAGATCTTAAAAGATACAAAACTATATATTTATTGTATTCCTAGATAACCTTCATTACATAGAACTTACCCCAGATGCTGTCAGCAGTTTCTCTAAGATCTCACTTGCCATCTCTGCTTCATGTTGTTTTAGGTTAACCACTTTGCAGCACATCCTAAAGTGACCCAGGCCTTCTCTTTATGGCTGTTGCTGAGGCTATCATTAAGGCCAGTTTCACCCTGATAAAAGATGGGGCTATGAAAGATATCCACATAGATAGTGAGTTAAAAATTACAAGCTAGTAGAGAATTTAAGGCAATGGTTCTCTACCTTTCTAATGTTACAACCCTTTGATTAATCCTCATGTTGTGGTTGTTGTGTTTTATAAAAAAGAAAAGGAAGCCAAGGATAAGTTTTGTAGAGTGAGGTGTGGTGAGGTGGAAGGGTGTACCTCTCTGTGAGCCCATGCTGAGGTATCCCTTCCCCCTGAGGTACCAGCCATACAATGGATATAATATGGAATGGAGTTTATTTAGGGCATGGGGAGGGGAGTTGAAGGAGTAGAGACACAGAGATGCAGAGAGAGAGGGGGGAGAGAAAGAGAAGGAGAGAGATATGGAGGGAGGGAGAGGGGGAGAGGAAGCGGGAGAAAGAGAGGGAGAGGGAGAGGGAGAGAAGAGTAGTAAAGACTGGCCATGAGCATGTGGAGGGAGGGGTAAGGGGAATGGAAAGAGAAGGGACAGAGGGAGAAGAGGGTAGGTGAGTAAGAGAATAAGACAGTGAGGATGAGGAGGGAGCAAACAGCCCCCTTTATACTGAGTCAGGCATAGCTAGCCGTTGCCGGGTAACTGGGGCGGAGCCTAGAAGAAATGCTAAAAAACGGTGACCCCCAAACCATAAATTATTTTCATTTCTACTTCATAACTGTGAATTTGCTACTGTTATGAATCATAATCTAAACTTTTTTAAGGTAAAGTTTGTCAAAGGAGCAGCAACCCAAAGGTTTAGGGACACTTGTTCCAACTCCTCATTTATACAACCAGTATTCTGTAGATAAAGAAGTCATTTTTTCCATGGTGTTTTATTCCACATTGGGAATAGAAACTGCTGGGCAGAATGAGTACAGGATTATCAAGCCTGCACTTGGCCTTATTTTCAGTGCTGCCAACAGGGAGATGATTTACCAATCACCTTCTTTGAGAAACAACCTAAGAGAGATATACCTACTCAGGAAATAACCTTCATCTTGCTATTATCATTTGATAAACAAGCATATCATGCTGAATAATTTTTTTCTCCTCTATCTAGCCAAAGATCCTTGTATTATCCCATATTGATAATGGTAATGACCCCAACATAGAGTGACAAACTGTCTTAAGGTATGGAGGAAGGGGTAAATAGAAAATTCATTCACCAACACACCATACAGGGCAATATGGGGAGAGCATAGTGAAGCAACAGTAGACTAGTACCTGCCAAGGTTTTCTCTAGTCGAATGGCAACAGAATATCTATGAATAAGTTGGCTTTGTTGATCCATGAACATGGTGAAGAGTTTGCCTATCAGGTGCTTCTGTTGTTTTAAAAGAAAGAATGATATATAACTGGGCCCACAAGTTGAGTTTTTCTTAGCTCTTCAGAAATTTATACCCCTGCCACTCACCTCTTCCTTACTGGTGTATTTCACAGGCAGCTTTGCTAACTGTCTGGACTGGTGCAAATAGACTGTCACCTCAGAAATAGGACTGTCCTTTTATGTGCAGATTGATGGGCTAGATGTCAAGGTTTTTAGAGCAGTGGCATGACTGGAGTAAACAGTGTAACCTATAGACCTGATATTGACAAATGCCCTACCTAACCAAGATGTTCCTATTTGTCAAATTGCCTTTGCAAAGTCCTAAGTGTAAAGAGCAAAATGTAGTTTACTGGCACAGTTTCAGAAGTGAAGTACTAAGAGGAAAATATTCATAAATAATTAAGCATTTAAGACATTAAAAAAAGAATCTGTCTTAATTTTGTGTTTCAGCATCCTCAAATACAGCTATAATTCTTGAATGTCTAACTTAAAAGAGGATCCTGCTTTACAGATTAGGATTAGGAATTTTTTTAAATTCAGGAACTGATATTTATTTATTGTCATTAAAATTACATGTTAGGTTCCCACCCCAAATTAATTTTATTAACTATTTGGAAATTTTATGCTATGCACACCAAATCATACTCACTTCCTAGTCCTCCCAGGTCCACCTTCCCATCCTTGTGACCCACCACACATACAAACAAAACAAAAAAGTTCAATTTGTGTTGCCCATATACTCACTGGAGGATGGCCAAACTCCCACTGGCCAGCCTCTTAGAGAAAACTGAGCCCCACCACCACATACTCCAGAAGGCAGCAACTGTAAAGTGCTAAACATCATCATCTTTATTGCAATTTTTAAGGACTCTATTTTAATAGCCTCCTGTCTGGACTGTTCCTTTTTTTTTCTATTTGGGGCTGCAGGATGGGAGAGTAGAATATGTAAGAGCCCTCAGTACCACGCATTCTCAGTTACAAGTCCGCAATTATCTATGCCACTACAAAAGAGTTTTCCCTGCCCATAGAAGCCATAAGCAGCATGGGTCAGGGACAACAACATGGTTTTTGGTGGTAATACAGGTAAATCTCAGTGCTCAAGAGACAGAGGCAGGAGAATCTTTGAGTTGAAGCCAATCTTGTCTACAGAGTGAGTTCCAAAACAGCCAGGGCTACACAGTGAAATCTCAAAAATGAACAAGCAAAAAAGGAGTGGTAAAGGCTGGCAGGAATGGTGGTACACACATTTAATCCCAGAACTCTGAGAGACAGAGGCAGGTAGATCTCTGTGCATTTGAAGCCAGCCTCGTCTACATCCACCTCTCTGAATGCCCTAATCAACATGGTTTCTGGCTGCAGAATGGGTCAATGTGGTTTCCAGTGGCAACAGCCCTGGCTATCCTGGTGGCATTTCATTTGTGTCTTTTCTTTCCTTTAGAACGTCTTTCAGGATTTTTTTTTAAATAGATTAGAATAAAGAACAAATTCTACAGCATATAAAATAAATTAGATCTCCTCAGAATTTGTATTTAAGCATAGTTAATATAAGTATTGAAGAAAATAATGTACATGTCATTGTGTAAATATTGTTTTGGAGATCACTAATAAAATTGGTATGTTATCCATCTAAAAAGGCATCATAATCAAGAAATATCCAACAACCGATACATTTATAGCACTAATTTCAATATTGACATGAGACTATCCATTGTCTTTCTGTGCATATTGGTTCCTTTTAATTTATCTTGTTAACCTTATTAGCTAGGGACTCTCATTAAGACAAAATATCATCAATTTAAAGCCCACTGTGATTTTAAACATCATCAAAAAACAAAATACACTGTCACTTATAACCTTAAGAAGCATTCTGCTTTCAGAGATATTACAATACTCAAATGTATACAGGTATACAGCCATGAAAACGTCTCTAACTGTTCACAGGAAATTATTATTTAAAGAAAAGGGCTGAAAGGAATGAAGGAGGTTCCCAGTTGCCTTTTTATTCTTTTATTGTTTTTTCTCTCTCTCTTTCTCTCTCTCCCTCCCTCCCTCCTTCCCTCCCTCCCTCCCTCCCTTCCTCCCTCCCTCCCTCCCCCCTCCTCTTTCTCGTGGTAAAGTGTATTCCTATTTTGGAGTTTAGGAAGAAAAGTCAACGCAACCTCTACTTTTCATAAAGAACCAATAATGTAAGACAAACCCAACGATCCCCCTTAGATTATACTGAGATTTTGTTAAATGTTTAGAGAACAAATTCAGGTTTAAGGAAAAACTGCCCAGACACAAACAAACTAAACACTGGGATGTAATAAAAATGGTCGTCAAACTAGTAATACCAGAAACACAGATTTTCCAGGATGGAACTGTCCATTTTAAACATTTCCAGCTTTAACTTTCTTTGAAAACAATACTTTTGCATGAGAACTCGGAATTCACCTTATATGCTTCCTGTTCTCCTGGGCATGATAAGAGGAAAGGAAAAGCAACAGACTCCCTGAATTTCTGCAGAGGGGCACTGACAGGTGCCAGAAGCAATGAAACCCCAGACCCTGAGATTTCAGGTCAGAAAGAATCCCAAACAATAGGCTGGCTTCTACTGACACTGGCGAGGATACTTCATCAAAAATCTTAATATTTCCTTCTGTGATGAAAATGCAGGATTATCTAACAAATTTTTAAAGAGCAGAAACTCCTCACTCAGACTTCCACCAAAACACAACAAAATATTTTCATCAAGATTTACTTATGAAAACACAGATACTTTCCACAAAGCACACAAAACCTTCTGTGAGCTCTCCAATAAGGCTCAAGCTTCACAACCCCATCTTCTACCTGACAGCCCTGTGGGTGTTGAGGAATTATCTTCACACAGCCAAGTCATTCTGTCATGACCTGATTTCTCACCCTTCCCTGTTGTTCACTTTCATGAGTAACGCTGTGTGTTTCCCAGTCAGTGTCCTATAGAAGTACAATCAAACTTCAGCTGATTTCTCTCCTTGTTTAACTTTGTCCATCCACTTCAGAAGCTACAAATCCTTGAGTTTCATTCTCTACTTCCCCCACAGCAGCCTTAGGAAGTGAATAGCACTATAGTGTTTTACTAAATTGTCTATTTCTCTCCCACTGCCCTACCACATTTCCTACACAACCCCAAAACAATTGGCCTCTAACACAAAAGCATATGTCCTACGACGAGTTTTACAACTATATATTAGGTTAAGTTACCACCCAGTTAAACTGTTCTTGTCATTTGCCCTTAGGTTCCTCTCACTTGTTATTTCACTCTCCAGAGTTAAGCTTTCCCATCTGTGAAGTGGGATTATCAATGAAACAATCTCTCACCTGAGAGCTGTGAAGATGAAATGATTGTATATAGAAGTGGGAGGGGAATGTTTTGCTGTAGATAATGCTATGTAGTATCCAAATGTTTTCAATAAAAATGTAAATCTCTTATCCGGTCACAGCCTTGCCCCTCCCCCTCCTCTACTTCACTACTCACCTCTTCTTTGCCCTTATTCAGCACACTATGACCCTTTCCCTTTTGAAGCCTTAGAACTTTGTGCTTCCTATACAAATCAGCCTTCAGCACTCTTTGGGATTCCTTTCTGTTGTGTAAAAGGTCTAAGCCCAGTTCAAGATTTGAAAACCTACCAAAAACCCACTAGTCTCTGAGCTTAAAAGTTTACCAGTCCCTGAGTCCCTAAGCCCACAAATCCTTGAGTTCAAAAACCCATCAATCCCTTAGCTCAAATTTCCACCAATCCCTGGGGTTGACTTGCAATCCTACCAATCCCCACCCTGGAAATCACCACCCAGAAAAACTTCTCCAAGAAATCCTGTATAAGTATGTGTCCTGCTCAGTTCCCTGCTGCTTCTCTCCAGAGCAGAGACAGCCACTCTCTTATCTTTCCCAATACACCTCTTGTGTGATGTTTATTGCATGGTGTGACTTTGTAATATTCCTTGACTCCCAAATCCCAGGATTACTCTCCTGTCAGAAATAAAGCACTTACATTTACATCATCTATACCCTAGACACTGTGTTATTTCTAAATTGGATATCTTTGATGCCTGAAGTAAATAAGCATCTCGTCTTTGACATTAGAGCCTAGAACATAGTTCTTACTTCCATCTTGGTACTTCCTAGTCTCAGATTTCTTTTTGTTATATTTGTAAATTTTTATCATTTTTTTCCACATAACTCATCAATTACAGGGCATGTTGTTATCAGTTGTTTCAGTATTTGGGAAAGTATTTTACCCCTCTTTAGATTAGAGTTCCCCCATGTATAAATTAGGTTAATGTATTGCCTTCACATCTTAAAAGCATGAAAGATAACAGTAGCTAAACCGTGTTAAGTATCTATTTGTACCTGTCTGACAAAGAATCAGATTCACCACACATTAGCTTTTGCTTTAACAATAAACGGAAAAAATAAGTAAATAAGCACTACTATAGAAGCCTGTCTAGACCTGAGGTGAGCATACATTAGAAATGGAGACTGATGTGACATTGTGATGATACTCAGAAATAAATAAATGAGCAAAGACACATTCATGTGCTAAGAAAGGGTCTAACTTCCAGAGATGGAGAAGTTTCTGACTTGCCTTGTTGATTATGATCATTTGCTAGGGGACACAAACCTTGGTCTCAAATGAAACATCAGAGTATATCCTGCTTTCTTTCCTTGAAATTTAAAACTGTTAACCTAATGCTTAACAAGCCTAAAATAATACCCCCAAACAATTATTTTTATTGAGGAAAATTGTTTTGGTTCATACTTGGCCTACTCCAAACATACAAGTTGATGCAGTGACACAGTATCTGTCAGTGAGTCTGAGAGGACTAACCTGCTCTGGGTGATCCTCTGGACTACCAGAATTCACAGTGTTCCCTGTCTTTTTAGTAATGTGTACTCTGTTCCTGGACTGCAATCAATCTTGTGACTCACACAGCCTGCCATCAGTAGTGTGGGGGCGCTGTGAAACTTGCACGATGTCCAAAATAATTATTTTTCTACATAGTACTTTGGATACAACTAGTAAAGCCATCAATCCATCTATTGCTGAGAAGTGGCCAACATCTCAGAAAACAAACTGCAATGTGGAGGTGGTTTTATCATAGTATAAGCTGGGAAATACATTTATGATATGTCATTTTAATTAGTGAGACATGATTAATCAAATTACATGTTTGTTACTCTCAGTCTGTCCATAGTGCAATTTACATTTTGAGCAGTATGTCTAAATGACAGAGCAATCTAGAAGAAGGAACAGCACTGGCTTCAGAGGTAAACACATTCATCTTCCCATTAGTTCAGATGAAATCTATCCACAGGCAGGTTATGTGCCAGGACACTGATATATGCCATGAGGATGTACTGCTATGAACTCCATCTCAGCAAAGTCTTCCAGATGGAAAATAAATTTAAAAGCCTCATCTAGAGAAAAGTGCTAACAGGAAGTCTCTTGGTAATACAGCTTTGCTTAACCAGAGTTCCTCTTGAGAAACGTCAATCCACATAGACATATCAGTAGCAATTCGAGAAAGCCTGAGACCAAAGCAGACAAGCACCATGAACTTAAATAAAGTCAAGCAAGCATTCATTAGAGATATACCCCAAGAAATAAGTTTGCAAATAAGTAATATGAGTTCACCGAAAAAAATAAACTCTTTAAGAATAAAAATATGCAGATTTATTTTTGCTTGACTTCAGAAGAATCTGAGATATTTAGAATAAAGTGCATAGAACTAGGAATTTTCTTAAACCTTCAGCAACATGTCAAAGAAGTACAGTGATCCCTGGAACTTGGAAAAGAATGAATTAAAACAAAACATACATTAAAACAGATTCTAGGGACATGACCCAAAGGCATAGGCACCATGAACAAGGACCTAGGATCATCATTCTAACAGGTTACTGTTGAATGTCAATACTGACACTTGTCCAGTTCAAAAAAATACAATCTTTTCTAATTTAGCAGGGACATGGCCTTCTAAGTTCTCCATCTAATACATATTTCTGTCAGGAGCCCATGAACCAGATATCTACATTTTCATTTGGTAAGATGCTAAAATACATGTATAACCAAAGGTAACTTACGAGTGTGTTGTACGAAAAGTTTTCATGAGAACTGCAACACACATCTACTCCTCTCAGATAGAGATCCGACAACAGAACAAAGTACACATGCCAATAAAGTCCAACTTCATGAACCAATGAGTTTTATTGGGGTTATTGATAGTATGTGTGAGGGGTTACTTACAGGACCAGAAATGACTCAAAGACAGCTTTGCCACCGAGACCCACCTGAACATGAATGAGGGACACCTCACAAAACCTAGGAAACCTGAAGCCAGTGCAGACTTCAGGTACCACAACAGGGTGGAGAATGTCCTGTCCAAGTGACTAAGTTAGTCTAAACCTCTTCCAGGCAGCTGGTCTGATCTCAGTGTCATCTTTGCAGCTCAGCTTCCTTCTGTCTAGAGGAGACTATCAGCTTTTATTGTCAATTCTGGAAGGGAGGGGCCTAGTGAATCTGGTCAGTTTCAGGGACTTCCTGAAATGATTTTGAATAGATTACCCTCCTACTTACGGTGATTTCTATAGGGTGGAATGCTTCAATCTTAGAAGAAACTCTTAGATAACCTAGGGCCATCCATATTAGTGACATTTTTCATATTGGCTGCATCCCAAATTCAATATATAATTGGTGAAGTACAAATAAAAGTTTATAAATTGTGATTAATTAATTAATTAATTAAAAGCAATTGGATAAAAAGACATTAGAAAGAAATATGAACTGGACATAGTTTTGCTATTTCCATTGCTAAATAAAAATGTAAAATATGGTCACTATATATAAGGCAAACCTAGAGTTATCAAAATTGGTCACACACAAAGTTAGACTTTAGATTGATTAAAGAATTCAGGTCCAAGGATTGTCACAGTGAAAAGTTTCCTGTTTTGCTTTTGTTTTTGTTTTCCTTTGTTTTAATTTTGTGTATTTCAGATTGAGACACGAAGTAACCATGACTGTAGCAAGGACATATAAGCAAAGGCCTATTACTCTCTCTGGTCAAGTATTATTTTTAAAGGATAGCCTAACAAGATAAAACAACACACCTTCTGCTAAAGTGCCCATGAGACAAAAACTTAAGTAAGGAGTATGGTGATAGATAGATAGATAAATAGATAGATAGATAGATAGATAGATAGATAGATAGATAGATAGACAGACAGATAGATAGAACAGCTAATATATAGTCCAAAAATTGACATAGAACAATCTAAGGCCCCATACGTGTGAGCTACCTCTACCTAAGGAGAAGTAATCAGAGAACACCAGGGAAGAATTTGGAACCTTCATTCCCACTAGGAGTTCCTAAGTCTACTTATAGCAACATCAGTTAAGATTGTCAGTAGACACTTAACTCTATTCCTATTGAGCATTAATGGGGGCGGGGGGGAACCTGCCCAACCAACCAACCAGTCTCAGCAGTGAACATATTGGAATGTAGTGCATATCACAGCATCAGACCCCTCCCCAATCAGAATGATGTCACACTTAAGTTTAGCCTAGTTAAAATGGAATGTTTTAATAGCTGGGAGTTGTAACAATTATAGTAGATTCAACTTTTAAGCAAAAATAAAATCATCCATTAAGAGAAGGATAAGAAAGCTCTCAACCACAAAATACATTCAATAGTGGTCAATACTAAGATAAGAGATATAAGAATTATCTAAAAATGGTGGCAAGGCATCATCATGAAATGCTCCAATGAGCCAAAACCCTTGAAGCAAATGAACAGAAAGTCTTAGACCCGATACAGAAAACACCAGCATAGAAGAACCAAATGGAAATCTCAAAATTGAAATTTAAAAATACAAATCCCACAGTTCAACATTGAAACAGAAGAGCCAGCTGATTGAGCAAATAAAATAATACACAGTCTGAGCAAGAAACAAACAGCACACTGATAAGAAAAATGAGAGTGTCAGGAGCTTTGGGGATTTATCCAAAGATATAATATTCATGTCAAGAAGAGAAGGGACTAAAATGTACCCAAAGGAAAAAATATCTAAAAACTGATCAAACTGAACAAGAAACATAACAGATTCTATAAGCTCTGGGAAATCTAAATAACATAATACAGAGAAGCCAATACCGAAACACATCATAATTTAACTCTACAAAACTAGACAACGGAAAGTGACTTAAAAGCAGCCAAGGAAAACGTAACTTCAATTTTAGGCAAAATGTATTTGAACAATAGCTTTCTCCTTAAGACTCAGAGAAGTCTAAGGAAATGGCACAGTGTTTATGAAGGGATGAAGGGAAAATAATTGCCAACCCAGATCCTTATCCAATACAAATGTTATTCAGTGAAAAAGGGTAAATATTTCATAATTATGGGAAACTAAGTAAATGGTTGCCAGGACACCTAGCCTAAAATAAATGGCTTAGGAAATTGCAAACTAACGGAAAGTGATAAAGGAAATTTTGAAAGGAAGACAAACATCAATAAGAAAAGATAGACTAGGCAAAAAGCATCTATAAATATGATAGTCTTTCTCTTCTTGAGATTTTCTTTAAGGTTATAATTTATATTGGTTTTAGTTTAGTAAAAGATTCAGTAATATTCAGTAAAATATTCAGTAATATTGCTCATATGTACGAAATGAAATACATGTATAATTCTTTTACCTAACACATTTGTTGTCATTAAAACGTATCATGTATTTATTACATTTTGAGATGTTAAAATTATTTATTGAAGAAAAACATTACAGTACTGTTTAGTAAAGCTAAAATCCATAAATGAAATACTTACAGCATATCACATAACTGAGAAAGAGAAAGAGACTGGAAAATGTAGCATTTCTGTTTTACAGAAACAATTAAGGTGACATCAGTAAGCTACAGGTAGTTAATTTTTGCTCATAGCAATTACCAGAAAATCCTAAAATAAGAAGTGAATTTCATAATTTGTTTGAAAATTATTAAAATTAAGTTGAAAAATTAAAGAGAAGCATCAAACATTATTTTAGATCAATAAAACAGGAGTCCTAAAACATATGTGCTCATAATCCACAGAAATATAGAAAAGAGAGAACAGAAATAAATACCAAACAGATAGTTAGTAGTTAAACTCAGATTGCACCAGCAGCTATTGTTGATCTAAATATTCTAAATATCGAAATTAAAAGGTAAAGATTAGAATATATTATAAATTATGATCCTACTTTATATATATGAAACATTCACAAAACTTGGACATAAACAGAGGAAAAGAAGGTACATTGTACAAACACTAATCAAAGGTAAACAGCACTAAACAATTTTGAACGGAAGACAAACATCAGTAAGAAAAGACAGACTAGGCAAAAAGTATCTATAACTGTAATAGTCTTTTCTCTTTTTGAGATTTTATTTATGGTTGTAATTTATATTGGTTTTAGTTTAGAAAAATAATTCAGTAATATTGTTAATATGTATGAATAAAATATATGTATAATTGGATACTCAATTAGGTGATATTAATGATATCAGATGAGACTGACCTAGATCAAAGAATATTAGTCATGGTAGAACAGCACATTATAGACTGTTGAAAGGATCAGGCCACCAAAAAGAGTCATCCTGATGTGTATAATGCAAGTAGAGCCACAGGCCATAAAGGTAAGACCAACACAGAAAGAGAAATGAGCAAATTCACAAGTGTGAAATTAACTCACTATTCTCAACAAAATATAGAACAAATAGACATAAAAATTCTAATGAATACAAAGGAGTTTATCAGCCTAATTGCCATTTACACAGTGTGCCATATAGCAGCAAAACACACCTTCTGTTAACATGCCCACAAGACAAAAACTGAAGGAAGGAGTAAGGTGCATCATGGGCGTTGCCATCACAAACACACTGTAGTAGTGAACACCACTTCACAAGACTTAAAAAAAAAACTATAAAATAAGAGGCTACAAAATGGAAAGAAGAAACAACAGTCACCAGCAGCAGGAAGAAGTAAGAGGGATCAGAGACAGTCAGGGCAATGGGGAGTGAAGACTGTGTTCACAATACGTTGTACAGAGTATTAAATAGTCAGAAAGGTAAAAAACTAATAAAAACATGAATATCTTGTAAATGGTTAAATGTCACAGTTGTTCTCTGACCAGAAAAGTCAGACTATGAATAAACAATAAAAGTCAACAGGAAAATATATCCTGAATGAGGTAACTCAGACCCAGAAAGAAAAATATAGTATGTATTTGCTTATATGTGGACATTAGCTAGTGGGAGTAAAATTTTTATAGCCATTATGGACACTGATAAGCAGGGGGAGGCTTCTCTTAGGATGGCTGAACACGACACTGATCTATGAGTATAGACGAATATCAGAATATCATTAGTAGTCGTTTTATCACGACTTTTATTCATTTGATAATGAGAGGTGACAGAGGAGACTTCCTCTCCCCCATTTTTTGAAAACTGCTAGAATCACCTTCATATTTTAGGTTTCCACTGTACTAAGTTTCCATACCATTCCTAAATCCCCTTAATTCTACCTGTTTCTCCCTGTATTCCCTCCTTCAACCCCTCATCTTCCCCAGCATATCCTCCAGTTCCTGACCTCCTCCCATCTTTCTCCCAGTGCATTCATAAAATATCTTCCATTTCCCACTCCCAGGGAGATCCCTGTGCCACACCCCCCAATCCCTTCCTCTATAGTTAATCTCTCTGGATCTAGGGATTGTAGCTTGGTTATCATTATTTAATATTAACACCTAAGAGACCTTGTAGTAGGATGGAGAATCCAGTATGGATACCAGTATCTTTCTGAGGATATCAGTTCCTCAGAAAGATGGGACTCAATCTACCCCAAGATTCAGCTACAAGGACACTTGCTAACCTTGTTCTCTGCTACTCAAAATACCAGAAACTTAAAGCTATCCAGATGTCCTATAACATAAAAATGTGTATTTTTAGAAAGAAAAATTTTTACAGATATCTTTATAAAGAAAATTTGGTATATTTGCACAAAGTAGTATTATTCAGATGTTTAAAAAAAAGACATCGTGAAATTTGCAGGAAAATGGATACAAGTAGAAAAAGTTATCCTGAATGAGGTATTATTTGCTTATATGTGGATATTAACTAGTGGGAGTGTAAACTTTTATAGCCATTATGGATACCAGTGTGTAGTTCCTCAGAAAGATGGGAATCATCAGTCTACGCCAAGATACAGCTATCCATGATGGTTATAAAAGATTGCACTCCCACCAGCAATAGATGAGTGTTTTCCTTATTCTGAGTACTAACTGGCATGCTGTCACTTTTGTTATTGGCCTTAGCCTTTGTGATAAGTGTAAGACAGAATCTCAAAGTCGTTTTGATTTTCATTTCACCATGGCTAAAGATGTTGAATATTTCTTTAAAGGTTCTCAATCATTTGAGATTACTTTATTGAAAAATTGTTTAAATCTATATGTCACTTTTTAATTAGATTATTTGGTTTTCTAATATATAATTTCTTGGGTTCCTTATATATTAGTCCTTTATCACATGTGGAGTTAAGAAAAGTCTTTAGTCATTCTGTAGGCTGCCATTTTGCCTGACTGCTAGTGTCATTTACTTTATGAAAGCTATTAAGTTTCATAAGATACCATTGACTAATTTTATTTTAGTGCCTCTGCTAACAGTGATCTATTCAGGAAGTTTTCTCCCATGCCAATGAGTACAAGGCTTTCTTTCCTTTCTTTTCTTTTCTCTTCTTTATTTTTTTTGACTGTACACTCCGTTTATTTTTCACTGTTGCTATACAGCTTTCCAAAAATATGTCCAGCAATGTCCAAAATGTTTCTTTTTTATTTTTTTAAATCAAATCGTAATTTTTATTTATTCACACAGGGGTTATAAACACAAAAAGGCAGGACATGGGGAAGGGGATGATATTTCTATTATGTTAAATATGCATGGTTTTAGGTTGAGGTCTTTGATCCATTTGAAGTTGAGTTTTGTGCAGAGTGGTAAATCTAGATCTATTTGGATTCTTTTACATGCAACCATTAGTTGAAGATGCAATCTTTTTTTCCAGTGTGTATTTCTGGCTTCTAGATAAAAAGTCAGGAGTCTATAGGTGGATACATTTATGTTGGAGTCTTCACCTTGATTCCATCACTCAACAAGTCTGTTTTCATGCCAATACCACACTGTATTTATTATTAAAGCCTTTTAGTAAAACTTGAAGTTGGGATACCTCCAGCAGTACTTTTATTGTTCAGGATTATTTTAGATATCCATGCTATGTTTATTTCTATAAGAAGTGGAGAATTGTTCTCTAAAGATCTGCAAAGAATTGTGTTGGTATCTTGATGGAGGTTGCATTGAATCTATAGACTGCTTTTAGTAGGATGACCATTTTTACTATGTTAATTCTACACATCTAGGAGTATGGGAGGTATTTCCAGCTTTCTATATCTTCTTCAGTTTCTTTCTTCAAATAATTAAAGTTTTCATCAGACAAGTCTTTCACTTGTTTGGTTTGAGCTACCAGAGATATTTCACATAATTTGAGGCTATTTTTGAAGGGCATTGTTACCATGACATCTTTCTCACCCTGTATACAGAAAGATTACTGATATTTTTTAGTTAATTTCTATCCATCTACGGTGCTTAAAGAGTTTATCAGCTGTAGGAGTTCCCAGTGGAAATTTTAGGATCAGTTATGAATATTATCATGTGATCTGCAAATAAAGACACTTTGACTTCTTACTTTCAATGTTTTATCTACATGATCTCCTTCAGTTGCCTTATTGCTCTAGCTAAGATGTGAGAGCATTGTTGTTAAAAGACACCAACGATCAATGATTGTTGATTATGTTATTTTGTTGTTGGTGGTGGTGATGGTGGTAGTGGTGATGGTAATGTGTGTGTGTGTGTGTGTGTGTGTGTGTGTGTGTGTGTGTCCTATAGAGCTGTGGATGAGACTGGAGAATTGGATGTGTATGCACAGAAGGAGATGTGAAGATCTGCTGTCAGTCAACCTGATTCTCTGGTAGGAATGATCTTTGACTGATCAGGAATGCCTGTGAGAGTTGACATTACTGGCAATTCAGTTTATTTTTAATAATTATGTGTGTGGGTAGTGTATATGAATGCAGGTGTTCTAAGAGGTCAGAGATGTAAATCTCCTGGAAATAGAGTTACAGGAGATTGTGAGCTGATCAACATAAACGCTAGGATTCAAACTCAGGTCCATTGAAAGAAAAACATACGTTCATCATTAAGCAATCTCTCTAGACTATACCTATAATTTCTTCAAAAGTAAAGGTCGAAGCCTAATGATTTTACTGGAGTATTCAACCTAACACTTGAAGTATTTTCTCTGATAGTACATAATCTCTTCCAAATTATTGGAAAGAGGTATTTCTTATTTACTCAATGAATTTAATTTTAGCATGATACAAAAACAAATAAAACTCCCGCAAAATAAAATATGCCCTATAAATGATCAAAAGGGTTTTAAAAAATATTAGCACAGACAATTAAGTAGTATATTTTTCAATTAAGGCCTGAAAAACATAATTGTTCATGGAATAAAAGGTTGACTAAAAATTTAAAAGCAAACTAATGGGAGCCATGACAATAGGTTACAAAAATAAGTCACATAGTCTCATTAATTGATAATTTAAACATAGTTGATACATTGCTAAACCTTAAAACCACAGAGAAGGGTAATATCTTATTTTGCTTTATAACATTATATCACAAACATTATGAAGTATGTCTACAGATAGTTACTCTGTAAAAGAGACTCAAGTGCCCTCAGTGTGAGTGCAAGTAAGATTGCCTTGTATGACAGTGTCCATGGACTTCAAAGGGATCACACTCAGCAGGCTTTGAACTGATTAGCTTCTGAAGAAAAAAAATTGAAAAACTAAAGTCAACTATTCTCTTTTTCTCAAAGCCCCAAGGTCTCTCATCTTTCTCTGCTTTTTCTCTTTAAAGGAGAAATCCAGAGGGCTCAAGTTTGCACATTCTCTTTTCCTATCATGCAACTCAAATCTTTCATTCTGATTCAAGATCACAGGAGAAAGAATCTCACTCAGTTTGGTTCAGATGCCTAACTTGATCAAATCAATTAAAGTCTGGCTATATGATAGGTAAAGAACCCTTGGGATCCACAGAGCTAAAGAATCTATTTTGTTGAGAGATACAAAGTATGTATTGCTAGACTGGACAACACTCTAAAATGCATTTAGAAGTTCAATGTATTTTTGCTGTCAAGGAAATTAGGCTGTGATGAAATTAGACTTGTATCGCTTCCCACTCCTGTTTATCTCTGATTATGTTTTTTGATTCTACCCATTCTTTAAAAATGAATCAAATTCACCTTACCTTTAATATCTATCAGTACATTTCTATCTTCATTGATCTTATCTCCTTGAAATTCCCACAGTAGCAATGGAACCAGCCATGTAAGATGCAGTGATGCATTGTAAACTATGGCTCATAGCTCACTATTACTTTACATGAATTTGTGTTAACTCAGGAATCATAATTAGCTTGTTTCTGTGTTCTGTGTTTGTGTGGTTGGAGGTAGTATAAGACAGGTTCTCACCTTATTTCTCCAGCTGGCCTCAAATTCAGGAAATCTTCCTGTCTTAGACTCCTAAATCCTAAGATAACAAGCCAGCCACCACACCCAGCTGAGTACATCTAAATTCCGCTGTTGTTGGAACTCCTCACATACATTATGGTATTATAGGTAGCCAATAAATTCTGTTTGTTGAATGATGATTAACACATTTTTACAATATTTT
The DNA here is from genome assembly GCF_004785775.1 of Grammomys surdaster. Classification (NCBI taxonomy): domain Eukaryota; kingdom Metazoa; phylum Chordata; class Mammalia; order Rodentia; family Muridae; genus Grammomys; species Grammomys surdaster. The sequence goes on from NW_021604719.1 coordinate 6,698,225, forward strand.
ACAAAACAGAATCTAAACAGATGCATATTTTAAAAGTGAGATAAAACTATATACTATAAATATAAATATAGTTATCAAGTTGAAGAATATTCAGCAAATTGTGTAAAGTTTCATATTCAAATATCTTTACAAAGAGCTATTTACCACTGTTATTGTATTATTCTTCATAGAATACAGATGATTTTTAAAAATCATCTCCTCTGCTTTGTTGGCAATAAACTTGGGAGAGGAGTGCTGAGAAGTTATTTGGAATTGAAACCAAAATCAGCCATGATGCTGAGGTTCAGTTTTATATGTGCTTTATTTATTCACTCTTTATTAAATATATTCTATGATGCTAAGAGTGGCACTAAGAAATAAAGAAGTGGACCCCACTTTCAAAGAACTCATAATTTGGTAGAGGAGACAAACTGTAGTAAAATGTTAAAGATAATACAATGTTACCTTGAAATCTTTCTTCTATACAATCATAAATTTCCTCACTCTACCCTTAGACTTATGACTCCTATCCTTACACTTTGCTCACTTTCTGTTGGTCAGTCCTTTTTTTATTATTCAGAGTTTGCCTTTGTGTCACTTCCTTCCAACATATCATAATCTCCTTTCAATCCTGATGCCCTCTGTATCCCATACTAAAGCAAAATTTCCCTTCATTCATTCATTTACCAAACAATTGGATGAATGAAACATTTACCAGATTTAGACATGGTGAAGAACAGAAAGTGAAATCAAACTGCTGTCCCTGTCACCTGAAAGCAGCTTGGTTATAAATCAAGCTCTCCCCTCTGCTTACCTATATTGCAACTAAATCCTCACAAGGAAAAGAGATGACATGATTAGATAGGTCCAATGTCAGTAGAAATAAATTATTTCCTTCCTTGCTTCCACACTGAACTTAAATAATAATCATTTTGAACGAACTTTCTGACCCACATCCCAACTCTTTTCTCTTACTTCAGTTACCTACCTCCCAGTGTCTGCCCTCAGCAAATAGTCTTCCCTCTTTACACACCATGAATTGTGAGTCTGCCTCGTGAGCACATCCTGCCTACTGTGTCTTCTCATCTTCCTTCTATGTCAATTCCCTTAAAAGGCATTTGACCTTTGGTTTTCAGATCATAACCTTTCCAGGGTCCCCAGAGATACTATTCAACTAACCAATTGTCAGATCCTCCTTGTTTGTTCAGCCCTATCATAATCTTTTACCTTAATATAAAAATGTCTTCCTTATGTAGAAAACATAAAATCCTATGTGGTTTCTTCCTCTATGTATCACCTTATCTTTTTCTTTCCCTACCCCCTCACCCCAAAAAGTGAAAAGAATAAACCTCAAAGAAGCATCCTAGATGCATTGTGCAGGATCATGTAGGTCAGAGAAACTCTTGATGAAGATACATTATAGAAGAATTGAGGCTTGTGGTTGGTGGCTCAGCAGTCTTAGCTTCCTGTTTGTAGTTTCTTTTAGTCTTGTGATGCGGAAAACCCACAGAGCTTTTCTTCTTTTAGTGTTAATCCACCCATAGCATTTCATTACTGTTTGTCAAAGCTAGGAAGCCCATCATAGGCAAAATCAGGCAGCCTATTAAAGCACTAATAAAAGCAAGGGGGGATACAGTGGTTAGGAAAATGACTCATGTTCTTCACACCAGGAGGGAACCCAACTGCCCCCTGGAGTGGGGTGAGCCATGTAGCCACTGATGAGTGCATATGGGGCCTGTCCTATTCCTTTTCCTTCCTTATCCTGCATCTCTTCTCCCCTATGGTCACCTTGCTGCGACTTTGCAACAAGTTCTGCATCTACTCTGAACATCATAATTCTCCATCCTTTGATGGCAGTGCAACTTAGAAGATAGAATTATCTGCTGAAGAATCAACAAAATCTATTTTTCTAATAAATAAGTAAATAATAAATAAATAAATACACCAGTGTTTGATCCTGCCAATACCTACAAGATCCAAAGAAGCAACGGCTATAAAAAGTTCCTGCCAACTGCAATATCATTTCCATTATTTCTCCAGGCTCCTATTCTGAATTCAAAGCAATTTATCTAGAGTTCAGACACTGCCACTGTGATTTAGTTTCAGTTTTATGGCAACCACAGGTCTCTAATATGTACGCTTCTACCATTGATTTTGTTCCCCTTTCAGCTGCTGCTATAAATGTAATTGAAATTTTTTTTTTGGCTTTTTTTTCTGACCTAATGTTAAAAAATAAAAAAAGTAAAAAGCAATCAGTGCAGTGTCCTATGTGTTTTGTGTACTATTTCCTCTTACTTTCCCTTAACAGATCATGCAGTTTTAAATTCCAATAGCCCATAAGTGGGGGTGGGGTATAGATCAAGAAATACAAACAGTAAGCCATCTTATAGGAAAATTTTACATATGTTAACCTTCTCTTTAGTGTTACTATTTTTCATGCGATGAATGGTTTCCTTTTTAGGAGTTAGAATCCTTTAGGTGATAGGAAACAAACATGGTTCCTGGGAAACACAGAGTTTTCTTTACACCAGGAGGCTGACAGTCCTGTCTGTCACGAGCTGATTCTCAGATACATCCAGCTTGTCTTTCACATATAATCCTTAGACACATATTGAAAGTGACAGCCCGAAGGGCCAGCCATGTTCCATTCATTTCCTTTATTTCCACTGAACTCTCTGCACTGATATGAAATGCACAATGACCAGACTCTCCTACATGGTTGGAATGTTTGTACATACTGTATTGGTTATTTCGGTGATAACTACTTAGCTTATCTAGCCTGGTCCAACTTTATATTTTAATAATATATTTTGGAATCTGAACAAATAGACCTTTCTTCTTCTAGCTAAATATTTAGGTTTGATAATAATGTATTATTGCAAACAAATATTGTTTAAAAAATAAAAACGTAAAATTTCATAAATACTTTCAAAACTGAGATAATGAATTTATGTCTATCAACATTAATTCATTTATTTAAGATTTTTATCATGCAATACAGAACTTTAATACTAGTATTTTCATCCAAATGATGAAAAATCAATGCCAATAATTAAATTCTTTAAAATTATTAAAGATACTTTAATTCCAAGTCTGATAACATATCAAATGAGAGCTTTGTGCTTGTAAAACATAGAAAACCTTGCCTCCTTGGAGCCTAATCTTCCAATGAGTAAAGGTCTTATACTTGTCTTTGTTGTTTTGTTTAGATTTGACTCGTAGTGTAAGTTTAACTAAAGGGCCATAGGTACAGAACACATGACTGTACTACACACACAACTCAGCAGATCTGCACAGTCCCTAAATGTTTACATACCACCCATCTAAAAGGGCCAACAGATTATTATCCCAATCTTCCTTTAGCTCTAATTCACATTTTTCTCTCATAAGAAGTTTCTGTGCTGGCTTGCAATAACATGAGTTAGTTTTGCAATTTTGATCCCTTGCATAATTGAAAGCTTAACGCACATATAATTGTATACTACTCACCCTTTGGTGCCTGTAGGACTCATTGTCAACTGTGGATAGATTGCCATACTAACTGTCACATGGTATTCTATTCTGTAAACCTGATATATTAATCTATGCTACTATAAATATGTATTTGAATAATTACTGCTTGGAGAGAGTTGATTTATATAGAAAATACTAGCTGTCCTTGAAAATTGCCATTCTAGATTTTAAAATTGCCTCAAAATGTGTTTAAGAAATAAAAGATGCAAAATATTTTAAGGTCACTTTATATTAGGAAATAGCAGTGACCATATTGTAACAGTGTAACAGTTCAATTTATTTCTCACTTCAGAAAGCAAAGAATAAGCCACAGAATTAAAGCTTACCCAAATCTTAAAACTATAGTAAGACATCAATACAAATGCTTCCTTTGTCATATCTCCCACTATCAGAACATCTGGATGTTTACATTAATCCCTGCATGATCAGCTTTTCATGATGGTATCACAAGACTGTTTCAAAATAAATCAGACACTAGAATATAAGGATTTTTAACCATCTTGCAAACATTATTATTTCTGAATTCTCTGTGGACTCATGTAAGATAGGGTCAGCCTTTTACACCAACCCACACACATTTGAGCCTCAAGTCTTTCAGATCAAGAAGAAACTGGAGATAATATGGAGCCATGTTAATAGCCACCACTTGGGCCTATTAGCATGGGCTGGATCTTTCATATTCCTCAAAGATCCAGTGTTAAAGGCTTGGTTACCAGGATGGCACCACATTGGGAGATGGTGGGATCTTTTCAAAGGAAAGATCCCTATATGATTTGGGGGATGTCCAAGTAGATGATTATGGAAATCCAGTCCCTTCCATTTTCTCTCTTTTGCTTCATAGCAATAAGATAAAAAGTAGTATTCTGAGACATGTCCTGCCCTACTTCAGCCGCAACAGAAACCTAGCCAGTAGACATTTCCTAGAACATCCAAAATGGTGAAACAGGGTACACCTTTTCTCAGTATACCTGGATTAGCTAGGGTGTTTCAGCAAAGTGTCAGAACGCTAATACATGACTAAGCTACGTTCAGTGAGAATCAGTTTTCCCATCCAGAAGATGGATGTAAGAATGCTTACCTGAGAGTATGATACCGAGAATGAGCTGACTTGTAGGAAGACTCCAGAGCAAGTTACACAGTTTCTTTTTCATTCAGAAAATAGTAGGCAAAGCTTTTGTGCACTTACCAAATCAATAGATCTTCAATATTTTTATGAACAGAACTATATCCAAACCTCAGAATCATACAATCATACATAACTATAAGCAACTAGTGTGTGTGTGTGTGTGTGTGTGTGTGTACTAAATACATAACTATATCCTTCTAAGTGTATATAATGTTACTTGAATGTATGTTTGCAGGACTGACCATTTTGTATTGGATAACCAATTGGAGTATTCCTCACTGGGGAGGACTAATTTTCCTGAATGAGAATTAGGTCATGAAACTTAAAAGGAGCATGAAAAGTTTAGAGGGATGAAAGAGAAAGAGAAATTATGTAATTATTTTGTAATATAAAAAAAATTTTAAATGTAAAGCATTCTTTGAAGCAAGTAACCTAAATATTTTTCTCATGTCTCACTAAAAATAAAAGAGAGACCCTTTACAACTAGGCAAAATTCTCTTCATTGATATCAGGGAGATTTGGGTCCTTTTTTTTATGACAAGTTCCCTTGAGAAAGAATGTCACACACGTCTTTCATTCACATCTAGAATTATATCAAGAACAAGCTTCCCCTGGCATGGTAGTGCATGCCTTTAATCCCAGCACTCAGGAGGCACAGACAGGTAGATCTCTGGGAGTTTGAGTTTACTCTTGTCTACAGAGAGAGTCCTGAGGCAGCCAGTGCTCTTACACAGAGGAATCCTGTCTCAAAACAGAACAGAACAGAACAAGCCCCCTTCTATTTCATTCAAAGGACAATCAGAACATTTGCTGCTGTTGACCATGCATGTCATCTGCCACAGTCTTGACATGTTGCCCTATGACAACTATAGGTGTCAATCACTGTTACTCTTTTGGTTGATTTTCCCATA
>NW_021604719.1:6704153-6715003 GCF_004785775.1 Grammomys surdaster
GTGTGTGTGTATATAACACACACACAGACTTTTTGCAAGACCTTGAAATGCTTCTCATCTTACATCAGAGTCTCTAAACTTGAAAGGAATACTCTTCTCTAAAGAGAAAAACATCCAGCTCAAGCATCTGAGTCTAGTGAGCAGATCTGATTCTGGGGGTGATCAGAGGGATGCGGCAATGCCTAGTAAGACAGAGAGAGTCACTGCTGAGAAGCAACTTCTAGACCAGCACACTTCACTGGTAGACCTTGATGGCCCATTTGTATGATGTCACACTCATGGTATTATTAAACTGAAGCTAAAATGAATCTATTGCCTCTCAGCTCTTAGTCTTGTGTAGGTAATTATTTGATTAAGTTGGTGTTATTTACAGTGTCTGAATCAAAGAAAGAACTCTTTGCTTATTACAAATATTATAATTTTCAGAGCCAAACCCAGACTCCTATTAAGATAAGATTACTTAGAAATATAAAAGAATTGGATAAATTGAAATCTCCTATGGGCCAAGTTCTGACTTAGTTATGTTGTTTAACATAGAGGCACACACACATTCACACACACAAACACACACACAATTGGTAAGACAATAACTTTTAAAATAAAGAAATTAGACACAAAGAATACAAACAAAATCCTTGGGTACAACTGTTACTAGCTTAACCAGAAAACAAGTAAATGTTAGACAGACCCTAAGACAATGATTTGGGGGAAGGAATAAAATCTTTAGGTTGTAAAAACAGTTTTCTAAATACTTTTTCTCCACATACTTCCTAGATTCTAGCCAACTAGAACAATTAAGCCAATACACCAACCGTGTTGCTCCCGCTTTGTGAACGTTTAGTAAAATGAAAAGTGCCAGGCATGCTCCACTGCTATTTGACACACGGTACTGAAAGTCAGAGCCAGAAGAGAAGGAATATACAACTAGGTTGGGGATCCAAGCAGGCAGAAAATTGCTCTCAACAAATAAATAACAGTTTCAAGCAACCCGTTGTCCTTAAGTGTTGGTGATTCTACCACTCTGCAGACAGCTTTAGAAAGCTCATTGCTCAATTTATTAGAGAAGATCAAGACTTGCTTTGCCCTCTCTGTGACCTAATGAATAGGTCCCCAAGACCTACTAAGTAAGCACTGTTCACTTAATGTTGCTTATGTATTGGCAATCTCAAGAAATCAAGCTCCACATCTATTATATTAATAAAATGTCATGTTTCAAAAGGAGATGAAGTGAAGTAATGTTCTTTTTAATTCAAAGGCCTTGCTACACATCTGTGCTTAACAATTATTTGCCTAAAACAAATTGACTCATCAGCTAATTTCCTGAACTAAAGTAGTACATAAATTAAATTAGAATCTCCATCATTGGAGAATAATGACATCAGAGTTATGGATTTAGTAATTTTATTGACTTAAAACAGTTCTTTTCCTGGGGAAATATTAGTAGACATAACTACTACTAAGGCAGTTAATAATAATTAATGACTAAGATCAGAGAACAAATCACCTTTAGTCCCATAATGAACATTTCCTGGCAACTCCTTCAATTTTGACCTTGAGAGTACAGATGTCAGAGAGCACGTATATCCCATGTAACATTAAAACATAGCTCATCAAACCTAAATGGCCTTTCATATGCAGTAGTTGAAGAGCAATATACAGTACAATCTGACCAATCTAGCCAGCACTTTCCTCAGGCAATGTTTGTAGAATTAGTTTCTATTGGTTCTGTTTGAGTTGGTTATTAATCGAGACAACATACAACTGAGTTGACAGATGCACACTGGTAAAATTTTGGAAGGAACAATAGAAAGATAGAAACTAAGAAGTGAAGTCTGAGTGGAATCTCTGAATAGGGAAAGCATTTCAGCAGCCTAGCATCCTTCTATATGCCCTCAATAACACATTTTCTAGGAAAACATTAGAAATCTAAGCATAGGAATTTGCAAGAAAATGCAAACATAATTTTCTCCTTCATTGAACTTGATGAACTGATTTTAAAAGAGCCCCCAAAAAAGAACTAATAACTATCATTCATGGAGTGCCTTGCAATTAGATGCATACATACACATTCCTTATTCTAAGGTCAGACTAATTACCAACCACATTTAACAGATGAAGACCCCAATTATTAGTAGTTAATGTATTTTTACAAGAAAACCCAGCTACTAAGAAGAGGAAAACCACTAATGGCATTCAGATGGCTCCTTGTAATTGAAAACAACAGACACAAACACACACACACATACACACACAAACACACACACACACACACACACACAGAGAGAGTTCTTACTGGAAAGCGACTATACTGATCACCCCTATTTAACTCATGAGGACCTCAGTTATTAGTGATTTCAATTTATTTGAGCAAGGTAACCTAGCTGGTAAGAATTAAAACTGGGACTTGAGCCTTGTTCTGCTGGTAAACTACATACCATGTGATTTTCATTACAGCACATTATTCTTAATTAGCAATTGTTTATGTGACAAGAAAAAGCAGTATTTGCTGTCAGTGAATCTTTTTTTTTTAAACTAGGCAGAATTTGTTAAGTGCTGAAGATCCATGATGCACCTTTTATAACCCCAGAAACTGAAGAGGAAGATCATTTTACTATTCCTAGAAGTTAAAATGCCCCCTATAAGAACAAATTAGTTGGGAGATACAGGGGATAGAAGGAGAGGAACTGAGAAGCTTTGGCTCAGAGCAAGAGGGATACAAAAACAAGAGAAAATTCTTTCACCCAGAATCAAATGAGGCCATATGGATGTTTAGATTTCAGAGTTCAACATCTTTTAAGGAGTTGAGTTGAGCATTAATTTAAAAGTTTGACCTTTTCATTGTTGATGCTATACTATTTTATATACATGTACATATGTTATAGTAAAGTATAGTATAGTATAGTATAGTATAGTATAGTATAGTATAGTATAGTATAGTGGAGTGCCTCATGGGTGCAATTTGCTGTATAGAAATTATATAACAAAGGCCAGGGGAGACGGCTCAGTAAGTAAAATGCCTGCCAAAAGAGTGTGAGGACCTGAGTTTGGATCCAAAGCATTCAGATAAAAAGTCAGGTGTGGCAGTCCATGGTTGTGATCCATCACTAGAATGACAGAGACATGAGGATCCTAGGGGCCTTTGACCAGCCAGTCTTGTCAACCAATAATGTATGGGCTCAGTGAGAGATTTGTTCTTCAAAAATAAGTGACGAGCCCAATACTGGATGATACACAACATCACCCTCCAGTCTCCACAGGTGGGAACACACACACACACACACACGTTTTCTGTGGCCTTTTCTCTGTGTTTCAATTACCTTCCTAAATATAACTTCCCAAGCTTTCTAGGTAAGAAATTATTTCTTATTTTCCATAATAATATTTATCTCTAGAGTAAAGAATCAAGTGGGGGCTACAGAGATGACTCAGTAGTTAAGAGCACTGACAGCTCTTCCAAAGGTCCTGAGTTCAATTCCCAGCAACCACATGGTAGCTCACAATCATCTATAATGGGATCCAAAGCCCTCTTCTGATGTGTCTGAAGACAGCTACAGTGTACTCGCCATATACATAAAATAAATAAATAAAACGTTTTTAAAGAGTCAGGTGGAAAGAAAACAAATTCTTGTCAAAGTACATAAGATCATGTGTCTATTTAAGTAAAAGGATACAGAATTAACATACAGAAATCAGCTTAAGTGGATCTTGAAAGGGTTTTTTGTTTGGTTGCTTCGCTCTGCTTTTTTTTGCTTTTCTTTTCTTTGCTTTGCTTTGGTTTTGATTTTTCCAGATGAGGTTTCCCTGTGTAGCACTGGTCATCCTGCCACATGCTCTATAGACCAAGCTAGTAACTCACCAAGCATAACACAGCCGAAAAGATGAGACGATGAGACAAGGACTCTTTAGCTGATTGCCAAAGCAAAGTCATCCCTTCCTTCAGCCATTTAGAAATCAACAGTGGGAGACTATGAAGGTTGCCCAGAAGGCTATGAGAAGATGCTTTTACCATAAGATGACTAAATACATTTGAATACTACAAACCCAGTTGTGATCTTTATTTCTGAGTTTCCTATCCATGGAAGCTGAAAAACATGAATCTCCTTGTGACCCCGGTGAGACAAGCCCTAATAATAGTAAAGCAATCAACAAATCTCCCACACTTAATATAGAGCAGTTGTTCTCTGGGTTGTAACCACTTGGGGATCAAATGTCCTTTCATAAGGATAGGGCATCATATATCCTGTGTATCAATTATTTATATTGTGATTCATAATAGAAGCAAAATTACATAGCAGCAAAAATAATTTTATGGTTGGGGTCACCACAACATGAGAAACTATATTAAAGGGTCATAACGTTAAGCAGATTGAGAATTACTGTGTTGCGAGTTAAGAAATTCAAAGCAGCAATTTGAAGGATGGGGAGAGAGTGTGGTCACTCCAATGGACAAGAGTATGTTTTCCTGTCCCTTAAACATGAGTTTAGTGATATCTTGCCTGATGTCTTACATTCTCTGGGTTTCTGAATATGGAACCAACAACTTGGCTCCAGAAAGAGGTAAACTTCCTCTGGGATAACGGTTTTAGTCCATGTAAGATAATACACCACAACACACTTTTAAGTATGTGCAAAGGCCCACATTTTAAACAACTTTATATTCAGGTCTACACTTTTTTCTTGTTGTTTAGTGGGTCAACCATTTTAATTAAGCAAGATGACCATATTCTGGAAATATATTATATAGCATTGCACCTATAGCTGATCATACATATTGAAAGTTAGACAGTTAAAAAATAAGAACTATTTTTTAAAAAGTAGAATTTAGGATAATTGTTCTTAGCACAATAAAATTTTATTTTATTTTTTTATTTATTCACTTTACATCCTGTTCACTGCCACTCCCTCATGGTCACCCCCTCCCATAATCATTACCCCCTCCCCTTCTCTTCTGAGAGAGTGGGAGCCCCTCTCTGTATCCCCCTGCCCTGGCCATCAAGTCTCTGTGGAGCTACTCTCATCCTCTCCCACTAAGACTGGCCCAGCTAGAACATATCTCAAGGACAGACTCATAGCTTTAGGGATATTGAGCCTGACTAGGCTACCCCCTGTAGCCAGGCTGAAACTCCAGTGAACCAATAGGGACACCAACACACCCAGAAAACTTTCACCCCAAATTTATCCTGTCTACAAATAATGCAGAGACTGGTGATGGAGAAGAGACTAAGGTAATGGCTACCCAATAGCTGGCCCCATTTCAGATCCATCCAATGGGACAAGCACCAATCCCTGACGACATTAATGATACTTTATTATCCTTGTAGATAGGAGTCTAGTATGGCTGACCTCTGAGAAGCTCCACCCAGCAGCTGACTCAAACTGATGCAGACACCCACAGCCAAACAATGAAATGTAACTTGGAGACCTTTATGGAAGAATTGAGGGAAGGATTGCGCACCCTGAAGGGGGAACGGACCTCCACAGGAAGATTAACAGATTCAATTAACCTGGACCCTTGGTGCTCTCAGAGACTGAACCACTAACCTTGGCTGTACCAAGGCCACCCTACATGTATGCAGCACATGTGCAGTTTAATCTTCATGAAGGTCTCAAACAACTGGAGAACGGGTTATCATACGCCTAAATTTTTAAAAGAACCTAATTTAATTTGTTTCCATTAAAATGTAATAAATACTCTGTTGGTTTAAAGAACTCAAAGTGATGATTCGACTTAGAAAATACATCACAGATTTTATTTACTTAGTATCTTTACAGTTTGTAGTCAACATTTTGTTAATCTGGTAGTTTCTAATATCTGTCTAATGTTCCTAGTTTCTGGGCTCTTTACAAGAAACAAGCTAACTGTGAGCTTCAGATTCTTTTATTCTTCCTTCCTTCGTTCCTTTGTTCCTTCCTTCCTTCCTTTCTTCCTTCCTTCCTTCCTTCCTTCCTTCCTTCCTGTCTGTCTTTCTTCCTTTCTTTGTCTTTTTAACTGTACAACCCCTAGCTCAACTTATTTCAATCCACTTAAGAAAAGAATGCAGAGGTAAATAGCATTCATTGCCTTGCTTTGATTCCAGAACAATTATACAGAAATTAGTTTCTACCACAAAAATGCATTTTGTAACTAGCAATCTAAGGGTTAGAAAGAGTGAAACAAAATCTGGTTACATGAAAAACACCCCAAGGTAAATATTTTGGGATAATTTGAGGCTGCTAAGAGTCTGGAAAGAGACAAAATTGATAATAGCTTAAGGGAACCATGCTGCTAGTTCTCCATTCTAGGGTGTTGTGATAGATTTACATATTTCCAATGGGAATGTGTGAATTTACAATTGAGGATGGAGAAAAGAGGTGAGACTGATTTTCTTTTTGAAAAAATGTGTTTTTTTTCCTGGATGATATACATGGATAAATTTTGTCTTTGAGGAAAGCCCCAACAATGGAATATGAATTCGCTTTGATTTTTAAAGAGGTATGTTCTTTTCAAATTTAGTGACTGGCATTTGAGACAGGGTCTACTTGAAAGGAAAAAAAGAGAAAGCTGTTCATTTTTTTTCTTTTTTGAAAAGCTAAGTAAGTTTTCTCCACTGACAAAATGAGTGTAATAAAAGGCAAACGTTTTAAATAGAAAAGTAGAACATTCATTTTAAAAAAAAGTACATGAACCCAAAGCCATCTTTAAAGTAGTTAACTACACAGTCTGTTTAGAATAACTAGTTGAAAAGATTTTCTGAAGCCAGGCTACATGCACAATGAAGCTTTTCTAGTGAAAATATAATTATTTTCCTGAGAATCACAGATGTAAAATCATTAATCATTTCCTGGGTACTTGATTGTACAATGATCAACCTGGATCCCTATAGTGATAGCAGATAAACACCCAATAAAATAATGTAACAATTGCTGTGATTTCAGAGTCTTTAAAACCTTAAACCAAAGGTAGTGCACTTTGAAGCTGAAATGAGTCCAATTAACCTTGGTTGCCAGAGGCTTCTAAATTCTTCCCAAGGAAAATACAACCTCAATAAGCTTCAAAAAATACTTACTTTGTTGATTTGCAGTATGTTTTAGATTTACTTACTGGGAGAAAGCAGGGGAACATTTTTGTTGACCTTAGTTATTTATGCCAGTTGAACTGAAAGCTTTAAGCAGTTATTTCAGGTTGCTTAATAATCTCTGAGTATAATCCCCCATGGTTTAATGGACATGTGATTCTTTTTTCACAGTGTTCTTGTAAACAAGGTCATCTTTCATCAAATTCCCAATTCTATAGCCATATTGCTTCATTTACTTAAAATCAGATTAGAAAAAGCAAAATAAATAATCAAAACAATTAAAAAACAAGGCATGATTAAACTCAACATGTTTTTTTGGCATACATTTAGTAGAATTTTAGCTGCAGATAGGATATTACACATCTGTCTTTTAGAAAAATCGGGTGGATGTGGAGAGTAAAAGAAAGTGAGATAGAGTAGTAACTCCCAGATTTCAATAGTTATTTTATATTATATTATTTCACTTTCTCAACAGCTTTATGGAATAAATACCATTATTTATTACTTCTACTTGATAGACGAAGATACTGAGTCCAGAAAGCTAAAGGCATCAGTAGACAAAGGCTTCAGTCTTAGATTTGAGTTTAAATTATGCTCTACCTTTCAAGATATTTGATGGTATTAGGTCTATGTAGTGCCCTTATTTTCGGTATATTGGGACTTTAGAGGTCATATTCTCTGGACCAGCTATGATTAATACCTGTAACTAAGAGACTCAAATCTCCTATAATATCACTGGTGTCTTTCTGACTTTTAAGCAGAATGGGAAAAAAAAGCTATAATCTAAGTTTTATAAAATTTACACCATCGCAATCAAGAAGATAGAGAACTTAAAGACCAGGTTACTGCTGTACCCACTGAATTACTAGACCAAAACACAGACTTGCCATTGACTTGTATGTCCACCAACTGTATAGATAAAAGGAGATGGTTTAGGCTCACTAAAAATTTCTCAAATTATTATGGTGTACATTCCAGACACTTACCAATCCAACTATTGGACTTGAATATCTGTAATCATCTGCATTTCGTTCCAATTTTTTAACTCTGACTTCCCTTTTTTGTCTATTTTTGCTGTTTTTTTCCTTTAGAAACACATTAGTTGTGTTATATATTTACTTTATTCCTTTTCATTTATTGAAAATATTTTCTCATATTTTCTCATATAATATATCCCGAATATAGTTTCCCTGCCTTCTACTTTTCCCAGTTCCTTCTAACCTCCCCTCTCCTCTGGATTCACCTTTCTGTCTCTAACTCAAAAAGAACAGACTTATAAGAGACAATAACCAAAGATGACAAAATAAAATAAAATATAAATAATAAAGCAAAATTATCCTATTGACGTTATACAGAACAACCCAGCAGAAAAAAAAGAGTTCTAAGAGCAGGCACAAGAGTCAAAATCTTTCTCAAAGTCAAGAGTCCCACAAAAATTCTCAGCTAATAGCTACAATATACTCAGAGGACGTGGTACAGACTCATGAAGGCTCTGTTCTTGCTGATTCAGTCTCATATGTGCCTTGCTTAGGTGATTGAGAGAACCCCATTTTTCTTTAGCTCTTACAATCTTTCTGTATCCTTTCCACAGGGGGATGGGATTTGTTAGAGACCTCAAATTTAGATTTACTCTCCACATAATATCTGGTTGTGAGTTTCTCCATCAGTTTCTATCTGCTGTCAGAGGAAACCACTCTGATAAAGACTGGATAAGACTTTTTAAAGATTAGTAGTGTTTGTATTTATTGTAGGTCTCTGGGCTATCTAGTGTCTGGTACGTGGCTACTCTGCTTGTTTACTCAAGCAGCGTCAAGTATGGCTCACTCCTTCTTGTGGAGTGAGCCTTAAGTCAAATCAGACATTGGTTGACTGTTCCCACAAATTCTGTGCCATCATTACCTTAGCATATTTTGCAGACAGAAGAGATTATAGGCCAAAGGTTTTGTGACTGGATTGGTTTCCACATTTCTCTTATGGTAGCCTGTAAAGTACTTTCTTGTAGCAAAGAGACTATAACTTAAGGATAACGTTTCCATGTAGGCACCAGCTTGACTTCTCCACGTTCAATGAGTTGTGTGTTTGTCCTCTGCAGTGGGGCCCCTGCTGTCAGTTTGATAAGTCAGGTTGATACTGTGTCTTTGTATCAGCCCAGATGTTTTGAAATTTCCATACAATTCCCTTGGCCAACAACTCAAGTGAATCCAACCCAGTCTCATCACTGAATGCGTCACATGTCAAAAAGATGGTAGTGGAAACTTATACAGCCACTATGACAATCAATATGGAAGTTCCTCAGAAAGTCAATATAGATCAAGATCTGGCTATACCACCTTTGAACACATATCCAAAGGATTCTCCATCTAGCCACAAAGACACATGTTCAACCATCTTCACTGTGGCTGTGTTCATAATAGCAAGAAACTGGAAACAGCCTAGATGTCCTTCAACAGAAGAATACATAAAGAAAATGTAGCAATTTACACAATAGCGTATTAGTCAGCTGTTAAAATCAATCACATCATGAAATTTGAAGGCAAATGGATGCAATTTCAAAAAAAATCATCCTTAGTTAGGTAATCCAGGCCCAGAAAGATAAATATAATATACATTTACTTTTATAAAAGACTATTATCCTAGTAAATGATAGCTAAGCTACAATCTGTAGACCAAGAGAGTTAGATACCCATGGATCTTCCTGGGAGTGGGAAATAGAATAGATTTTATAGATGGAGTGGGAGTGGGTTGGGATGGGAGCAGGGGAATAGATATCAGGAGAGATGGAGTCGTAAGAGAGAGTGTGGAGAGACGGGGAGATGACATGGGAGTAGTGTGTAAACCTAGTGCTGCGGAAACTTCCTGGAATATATGAAGGTGAGCCTAATGAGGACTCCCAGTAATGGCAGATATGAACTATGAATTTTCACCTAGATAAGTCTTATAAACAATAGAATTATTATCAAAAACAGAGATACTTCATTTAATAATACAATTGTGGAGTTACTCTTAAAAAAAGGAAGCCATGGAGGGAGAACTCTGACAGATATGATCAATCTTCTCTATGCAGAACAATGTGGGAACAACATGTATGATGTCAGCATAGTGACACTCAGCTACAGCACAGGCATTTGGCCTTTCCTAATTGGCTCTTACACAGCTCTAGTGTATATCAATATACACTAGAATACATGTTACTCTGCATATATATCTACTCCCAAATATGCATTGCATGTTCTTTAGAAGAGAAAACTCTTAGATATGTGAATACAATGGGAGAATTATAATGATAGCTCCTACTGATGACCAAAGAGTCCCATTTTGCTTCCCAGGGATGTTGTAGCTTTGTAGTCATCAATACTCCAGAGGTTGTATGTAGCAATGAATTCACTTTGGACAGTACATGTATGCATACATGACATGCGCTACTCTAGAAAAGGAGTGCCACATGCCAGGCTGTGTCTCACACTCCTCTTTTTCCTTTGCTGCAGTAAAGAACTTTCCAATCAAGAACTCTGTGAAAAGCAGAGTCTACATTTCACTTGGATTTTTAAGCCAATTTAAAACATATCACAACTTAAGCTTTCCTATCCCCGTGTTAAGTTGTGATCCTCCAATGCTCAGTATGGTAGAGAAGTATAGGATCACTTTTATTTTACAAAGGTAGAAAGTAAAGTCAAGAGGGATTAACCAATACTTGTCAACTAAAACTTTAAGCAGTATTAAAAACATCTTCAACCCTGGTCAACAACATAGGACTAATTATCACTTATAAATTATGCAGCTGAGAAACTACATTTC